>NC_049991.1:21520577-21567369 GCF_000003815.2 Branchiostoma floridae | reverse complement strand
AAAGTGTCCTTTTTTTTGTCATAAAATGGCCAAATAGTCGCAAAATTAAGTATTTTGTTGTACTGTATGCCTAAAGTGTTGATGAATCCATGTGCGCATATGTGTATGGCACTCCTATACTAAATTTCAGATCATTTGGTTGTAAAACCAAGGTACAAGAGCCAAAAGTGTAGTTTTTTGGAAAAAGATGGCAAAAAAATCGCAAAAATAAGCATTTTGTTGTACTGTACACCAAAATTGTAATTACCTCCATGAAATGTCATGGAGGTTATATTTTACCCTACGTTTGTGTGTCTGTGTGTGTGTTTGTGTGTGTGTGTGTATGTGTGTGTAAACAAAATAACTCAAGAACGGTTGGATGGATTGGTTTCATACTTGGTGTGTTGGTATGGTGTGATAAAATCTGGAAATGATTAGATTTTGGACCCCCTAGCGACTCCCCTTGGTACTGCAGCGCAACTTCCGGTTTTGCTATCTCGGTGTTCTGAACATGCTATGGTCACGACTTTTTATTGTTTGACAGCTCTTGTGCTCAGGAAGAAATGACATAAGTTTGGGCCCCCTAGCGTTTAGTTTTGGGATAGCAGGGGCATTTTTGTCAAAAACTTCTGACGAGGATAACTCAAGAAGGGAACAACGGATTTTCATGATTTTTCGTATGTAGGTACCTTAGACAATGTTGTACAAGATGAAATACTAATTATGCAAAATAGGAGTACATTTGCATAATTAATGAGAATATTCTATCATAGCAGTTTTTTCAATGTATCTCTTGTCACGGACGTGATATGGTCGTGATATTTAAGTGGTAGATAGCCTTTAGCGTCATAAAAAAGTGGGGCAAGTTTCAGTCCCCTAACATTTAATTGTGGAACTGCAGGGGCGTTTTTGTCAAGACACTCCAAAGAGGATAACTGCAGAAAGGAACGACGGATTGCCTGCATTTTAGGCATGCAGGTAGCTTAGGCAAAGATGTTCATAATGATGTCATAATGAGGACTTAATTTGCATAATTAATGAGGAAATTGTATAGTTCCATTGTTTTCAATAACTGGACCTCAATACATATAACACATGTTAATTAGGATAGGTGGAATACAAGCAGATACCACTTTATGATCAATAATGGGAATTTTATAATTGTGACATGTGTACGTTAGTCAAAGATGAACAACACCATGCATAAATTATGTTAATGTGTTGGTCAATTGCATGAAATTTACGAAAGCTCTAAATTTTCATGGAGGTATGAGGTCGCCGAACTCTAGTTTATTCTAATTTGTGTCAAACGTTGTTACATGTACTAACACGATGTCCTTCCCTCACCCGCAGACTACGCCTTTACGGTTCTCCGTACTGCAAACCAGCAGTATAAAGGAGTGGACTTTATGGCCATAGAGGCGCGATTGCCGGCTGACGGTCAGTCTGTCAAGGAGAACTGGTGCAGGGACTACCAGAACCTCTGTTGGTGGTATGGACGGAGACCAACGGGCTGTGGGGAAGACTATTCTAACTTATATACAGATGTTTATAGGTATATATATATATATATATATATATATATATATATATATATATATATATATATATATATATATATATATATATAAACTCAGCACAAAAAGTTTGGAATACTAACTTCTGTTGATCATATTTCCGTTATTTCTGCTGCATCAACTTCAATGTATTATATATCAATAGAAAGCTTGTGTGATTTCCTTTCCGATGGTATAAAACTCGTTATCATTGTAAACTCACGAAACAAGCACCAGTCCTGCCTACGTGAGTGGGTCACCAAAAAAAGTGCCCAAATATGCCTGAGTGTCTCGTTTCAACACAGTATCGTCCGGTTGGTGCGGCCGTGGATGACAATGATTCAATTAATCCTTTTTTCACGTAATCTTTGGTATACAGAACATCGAAATTTATTTTTAGCACATCTGAGGAGAGTATTTTTTATTTGTGTAAATTCATGGAACGAGCACCAGGCCTGCTTACGTGCAGTGGGTCGCAGAAATAAAGTGCCGAAATTATCCTGATAAAATCAAAGATTTCATTCAGTTCACTTTCTTCCGTCGGTATTGACTTGTGAATGAAGGCACGTTGAATAAACAGGACATGTCAATCAAAGCCACTGTTACTCAAGCAAACAATTTGTACCAAGACGTGTTCAATCGAGTGCTAGCCATAAGCCATGCATAGGAAGGCTAGTCCATCCTAAGACTGTGACTGTACTCCAGCATCGCATGTATCCTGAAGGTTGTCTGCAATGGTCCTTGCCTTGTGTGGACGGGTTGTAATTATAGCAGTTGGTCCAATATAAAAGAGGTATGATATTACGACGGGATTGAGGATGGTGTCCCTATATCTCACCACATTGAAGTTGCCTGGAATGATGACGAGTCTTGTTTTTCCTACGATGGTTATACCACCCCATACCATGACGCTGCCTCCACCACCAAACGCTGAAAGTTACTCTTGCCGTGTCAGCGCGTGGTTCTCCTTGCCGCCAGTACGCTTTGATTCTGCCATCCAACTGCCGAAAGGGCAGATATACTCTACTCAAATGTGCTACAACAAACTCAAATTCGCCACATACATGTATGTGAGTGCCTATAGATATCTAGTATACAAGTTAGGTCATCCTTTGCATAATTGATTTTTTGTAAGTAGGAGACAAATGTCATCAATTGTTGATGTATCTAACAATGTTGCTGTATCTATAGGTGTATGACCGAGTATGACTCTGACCCCTACATCAACAATGTGCTGGGCTGTTGGACCAACCGTGTACACGAGGTGGCGAATTTGGCTTTCTCAGTCGAAGATACAAGGGGAAGGAGTTTTGGCTTTTACGTCTGTGACGCAGGCACCTGCCAAAGTGGGATACGTGAGAGTCGTAAAAGTCTGTACAACACAGCAGCAGCCTTTGCCTCAGACGGGAGCGGAGACAGGATTGTGTACACCGTGTGCGCAGGCTCAGTAGGTAGGTATCATCATCATCATCTTCACGGGCGCCTTGACCGGACCAGATCCACTCTTTCCCTCCAGAAAGTCCTGTCCCCCACAGCGTTCTAAGTCCTCGACCTGCAGCTCATCATTCGGTACTATTAACTTGCATCAATCTGGTCTCCCATTACATGAAAATTATGACAAAGATACAGAACGCAAAAATGCACCAAGTCTCTTGGTTCGACCATAGTTTAACCGTGGTGGTGATGGCTGGAGGTTGCTGTTACAGTTAATCTTGTTACCTTCGCCAAGAAGGTTATATTTTTGGTTAAGGCCTCATATTATGTCCCTATATGTAGGTCAACAGCATATAACTCGAGAAGCTGTGTATGGATTTTAATGATATTTTGGTATTTGAGTAGCGGTTGCGGAAAGGAAGGTCGTGTTTGAAAATGGTTGGCGTAGCCTTTTTTTGTCAGGACGGTATCGGGCCGAACGTGTGCGCCCGCTTTCTCGTAAACAGTATAACTCGAGAACCCTTGAATGGATCCTGATAATATTTGGCAGGTGGGTAGGGTCACAAAAACAAAGGTCAAGTTCGATAATGGGCAGAAATCTAAGAGAAATGTCCAATACATATCAATTATGCAAATGATGACCTAATTAACATGATTAATCAGAAACATGAACATGTTGACGGATCATGATTTTTGGTATGTAGATAGCCTAAGTGAAGACTTACATAGTGGGATACTTATTACACAAATTAACAACAAATTTACATAATTAATGAGGAAAGTTTACAAATATGAAAGTTGCGCTGGAAAGTATCACAACAGTGCACATAATTTCAGTGTCCCCTCTGCCAAGACGTTCATGTTTTTGGTAGCGTTTGTGGGGAACACACGTTCATGCAGTTGTTTGCTATTAGGGTAGGTACTCTTTAGTAATACTAGTACATGAATAAGACCATAAAGTCTTGAATAAAGGCATGATTATTTGGCGAAGGGATGTGTTCGTGGAACTCTAGTTACCAAATCCTTTTGTGATTAAAGACTTTTGTCACAACGTCCTGTCTGCCTACCTGCCTAGGCCTGGGACTGGCCCCTTGCTCCTCTCCGTTAGAAGTCTCCAGGTTGCACGGTCCTTTGCATTTGTCTCCGCGAACTTGATACTCTGTCCGATATCAGTTACAATTTGGTCCCTCCATCGCTTCGGGGGTCTCCCCCGTGGCCTTGGCTTTTGGAAATCTTGATGGTATGTTTTGTGGACTAATGTGTTTGGTGGTCTTCTTACCACGTGACCGAACCACCTTAGTCTACACATGTATTTACGTACATACATATGACATTAGAAATTTATTCATCCAATTAAGTAGAAATGGTTGATTTCAGTAAAAAAGGAAAAAAAATATTTCCACGTGTCAATTGGCTGCTGAATTGCATGTAGAAGAATTACACGATTCCACCATGATGCCATCAATAAAGTTGTACTTTAAAACTGTGTTTTGCTCTGTAGGCAATAATGACTGTGCAACAAGAAACGGTGGATGTGCCCAAATCTGTATCCACACTCAGAGCAGCCACAGGTGTATGTGCAGACCCGGCTTCAGACTCATGGAGGATGGTCATGGCTGTAAAGGTGAGAAACTGATTGATCTTGTTGCGTAATTTTAGCCTGGAATCCAGCCGTACTGTGCGTTGGTCGCTCTGCTCCTGCCAGTACGTCTGGCATTCGTTAGCATTGGAACGATCGGCATTTGAATATTCGCACACTTTATGTGCGCGATTTCTGATTGGCTGTTGGCTCCAAGCCCCCTTCGCAAAGCACCACCAAGGTGGAAATCGAACACACAGAATCATGTTTACAGTTCGTAATCGAACGGAACACTACTTCTATCTTTCCCGCATTAGTGACGTAAGGACCAATCGTTCCAATGCTAACGAATGCCAGACGTGTTTGCAAGGAAGCAGAGCGACCAAAGCACAACACGGCTGGAGTCCAGGCTAGCGTAATTTGCCTGTAATGTTGCAATTTGACGGTTACTTATCCCTGCCAAATGCCTAATATCCATGCCCCGAAAACAGAAGGAGAACATTTTGTTAGAACCAGTTCAACCATTGTTCAGTTTTCTTTATTTGGGGACTTTCAGCTATAAAGTCTGTCTCGTCTATTTACTCATAGTTCAAGGTGAAGCAAAACAAGTGCTTTTAAAAAAAGCTGGCATTTTGCCAATGTTTGCGTGTGTGAACGTTTTTTTTTCTAGTTATTAGAATGTCATATAAATAGAACAGAGTAACTATGGAGAGATTCACATATGTGTCTGAACTGCAGCAGATCTAGACGCCACCTGTTAAAATTTGCGTGAACTGCAGCAAATTTCACTACACATTGCCTGTTTTTGAGTGAGCTCTGTTGCGGGGCATTTTTAAGTTTTTTTTTTAATTTTTATTTCTATTCGGCAAAAAAACGAAGCGGCGAATCCGTTAACCAAAGAAATAAATTGGTGTGGCCAAATGGATGTAAAAATTAGTATTTTAATGGATGTAAAAAAGAAAAAAAAAGTTGAAAAAAATCTACCTCCCCGGATTCGAACCGGGTGCATTGGTTTAGAATGCGTAAACTTTACCACTGCGCTAGTGCGAACATGTTGAAAAAATGCCTGTTTTAACAGGTATACAAATGTTTGGCATGGATTGAACAGGTCCGTTCATCTCAACATCACAACGGCGACTACACTGGCCAGAAGGCATTTTGCGACTGCAAGTCGCAAAATGCAAAAAGTGTCTGGATGTAAATAGTGACTGTAAATCTTACAGAAGAAACTGAGGCACTGAAGCACTGATTGAATAGGAGTAATACGGTGCTTTGTTTAAAACTAGAAAGGCCGACATTTGCTTGGTTGCAAATACAGCAAATTTCAGCCATACCCATTTCCACGCAACATTGGACTGTTATAAGTCACCCCTGCGCAAAAATGAAACATTTTAACAGTAAGTTATTCTCGCCACTGTTAAACTTACGTATGAAAAGTAAACGCAAACTGGCCAATTTCCCCGCATTTTCCGCCAAATAACATTTTCTCGATTGTCTCAACTAACCCTACCAAAGTCAAATCCGAAAATGATTCATATTCAATTGCCATGCGGAGTGTTGGTAAATTCAATGACAAATACTTGTATTCTAACGTTCAATGCACGGGTACCGTCCGCTACCGCTCAAATGACCCTGTCTGAACTCCAAATCCTTGCAAACTACAATTTTAAACCGGGCACAGGGTGACACATCCCTTTGAAAATTTGAGGAGAAAGATACATTACGAACACAATATATTTCATCATGCTACGTATTGTTAACATATAAATAATGCATATTATCTTCCTATATTCTTTGCAGTACCTTTCATTGAGTAACATGAATTTCAAAATCCTCCCAAATATGCATGGTTTCGCCGACATACACACGTGACAATGTTAGCCAATCAGCTTCAGTTTAGGAAATTCGCGCTTTGTTTGGCAAGTGTTGTGTCATTAGTTGTTTTAATACCAATTGGCGACGAATTGTTCCTTCCTCTTCGCTGATTGGCTGGCGGCGCGATTCAATTAATTAGCAGACCGACACCTGCCACCTGTCGCCCAGGGCGGGAGTTATTGCTTTGTTTGCCATATATGGAACGCACTGAACGGCGAGAATGGCCAAAACAAGTCCCTTAAATTGGAGAATGACACAAAATCTCGAAATATATCATTTTGAGAGGTTTATGTAAAAAATCATACATGTGTCATTTGTGAATAAGTATCTAGTGCACCCTTTTACCCAAATTCATGTCATTTGGTTTTAAAACCAGGGTACAGGAGCCAAAGGTGTACGTTTTTGGTCATAAAATGGCCAAATAGTCGCAAAATTAAGTATTTTGTTGTACTGTATGTCTAAAGTGTTGATGAATCCATGTGCGCATATGTGTATGGCACTCCTATACTAAATTTCAGATCACTTGGTTGTAAAACCAAGGTACAAGAGCCAAAAGTGTAGTTTTTTCGAAAAAGATGGCAAAAAAAATCGCAAAAATAAGCATTTTGTTGTACTGTACACCAAAAGTGTAATTACCTCCATGAAATGTCATGGAGGTTATATTTTACCCTACGTTTGTGTGTCTGTGTGTGTGTTTGTGTGTGTGTGTAAACAAAATAACTCAAGAACGGTTGGATGGATTGGTTTCATACTTGGTGTGTTGGTATGGTGTGATGAAAGCTGGAAATGATTAGATTTTGGGCCCCCTAGCGGCTCCCATTGATACTGCAGCGCAACTTCCGGTTTTGCTATCTCGGTGTTCTGAACATGCTATGGTCACGATTTTTGAGTATTAGATATCTCTTGTGCTCAGGAAAAAATGACATAAGTTTGGGCCCCCTAGCCTTTAGTTTTGGGATAGCAGGGGCATTTTTGTCAAAAACTTCTGAAGAGGATAACTCAAGAAGGGAACAACGGATTTTCATCATTTTTGGTATGTAGGTACCTCAGACAATGTTGTACAAGGTAAGATACTAATTATGCAAAATAGGAGTACATTTGCATAATTAATGAGAACATTCTATCATAGCAGTTTTTTCAATGTATCTCTTGTTCCAGACATGCTATGGACATGTAGGTGGTAGATAGCTTTTAGTGCCATAAACAAGTGGGAAAAGTTTCAGCCCCCTAACATTTAATTGTAGAACTGCAGGGGTGTTTTTGTCAAGACACTCCAAAGAGGATAACTGCAGAAAGGAACGACGGATTGCCTGCATTTTAGGCATGCAGGTAGCTTAGGCAAAGATGTTCATAATGATATACATGTTATGCAAATGAGGACTTAATTTGCATAATTAATGAGGAAATTGTATAGTTCCATTGTTTTCAATAACTGGACCTCAATACATGTAACACATGTTAATTATGATAGGTGGAATATAAGCAGATACCAAATATGGTAATGAGGAACTTATTTGCATACTTTATGTAAAAATTGCAAAACCACTTTATGATTAATAATGGGAATTTTATAATTGTGACATGTGTACGTTAGTCAATGATGAACAACACCATGCATAAATTATGTTAATTGGTTAGTCAATTGCATGAAATTTACGAAAGCTCTAAAATTTCATGGAGGTATGAGGTCGCCGAACTCTAGTTGAATTTAAATGGGGGGTTATCAAGGCACATCTGTGTCAAATTGCAGCTCATTCGGTTGTAATACCAAGGTACAGGAGCCAAAAGTGTCCTTTTTTGGTCAAAAATTGGGAAAAAATCGCGAAAATAAGCATTTTGTTGTACTTTTCACCAAAAGTGTTATTGAATTTTTATGGGGGCATTATCAAGGCACATCTGTGTCAAATTTCAGCTCATTCGGTTGTAATACCATGGTACAGGAGTCAAAAGTGTCCTTTTTTGGTCAAAAAATGACCAAAAAAATCGCAAAAATAAGCATTTTGTTGCACCGTACACCAAAAGTGTTATAGAATTTATATGGGGGCACTATCAAGGCACATCTGTGTCAAATTTCAGCTCATTTGGTTGTAATACCAGGGTACAGGGGCCAAAATATACAGTTTTGGTCTAAAATTGACCAAAAAACCTTAATAAAACCTCTACAGACAGATATTAAAAAAATGGATAAAACCCCCGAGGGTATTAGCCCACTCTACCGTTGTGCCAAATTTCAGGTTATTCGGTCTAGGAACGACGGAGATGATTCACTTTGAAAATTTGACAGGAGAAAGAAAGAAAGAAACATTACGAATACAAGATATTCCACCATACTATGTATGGCTGAAATATAAATATATTGTATTGCCAATAGCGTTGTTGTGTTTTGATTGTGCACAGATTTTCATGGTATTTGATTTGGTTAGGTATTTACAGATGACGAAAAGCCTTGGCCTTTAGCGGTGGGATATCCTGTTTGATATTGTGGTCTTAAGTTAACGAACCACTGTCGCAACCTGGGTGGCAAGGAACGTTTATCCTCGTAAAAAGCAACAGAGATGCGTTTGAAACTCTAGGGCTGTTTTTGTAGAGAGTTTAGCAGACGAAGTATTTGAATTAATCGGTAACTTTTAACGTTGATATGACAGGGAGAAGAGAAACTTATGTTTTGTAGTAGTTGAAGTAACTGGCACGCAAATTACTCAATAGATATTTTACTTGTTGAATAAATCAGGAAACTCTCCGTTAAACAACAATTCCCACTACAAAAATTGGACAGACCAACTTCAGTCTTTGTCAATAAATTAGTTATCCACTGCCTATGTGACATGACGTTATGCAAAAAGAACACGTGATTTGAGAGCAGTGGGTCATAAGTTGCAGAGAGTCTCAACACGTGTTCTAGTTGTGGGGTTTGTCCTTGGTTGACATATCTTACCACGCATCAGCATGATTTATTCTAATTTGTGTCAAACGTTGTTACATGTACTAACACGATGTCCTTCCCTCACCCGCAGACTACGCCTTTACGGTTCTCCGTACTGCAAACCAGCAGTATAAAGGAGTGGACTTTATGGCCATAGAGGCGCGATTGCCGGCTGACGGTCAGTCTGTGAAGGAGAACTGGTGCAGGGACTACCAGAACCTCTGTTGGTGGTATGGACGGAGACCAACGGGCTGTGGAGAACACTATTCTAACTTATATACAGATGTTTATAGGTATATATATATATATATATATATATATATATATATATATATATATATATATATATATATAAAAGTTTGGAATACTAACTTCGGTTGATCATATTTCCGTTATTTCTGCATCAATTTTAATGTATTATATATCAATAGAAAGCTTGTGTGATTTCCTTTCTGATGGTATAAAACTCGTTATCATTGTAAACTCACGAAACAAGCACCTCGTTATCATTGTAAACTCACGAAACAAGCACCAGTCCTGCCTACGTGAGTGGGTCACCAAAAAAAGTGCCCAAATATGCCTGAGTGTCTCGTTTCAACACAGTATCGTCCGGTTGGTGTGGCCGTGGATGACAATGATTCAATTAATCCTTTTTTCACGTAATCTTTGGTATAGAACATCCAAATGTATTTTTAGAACATCTGAGGAGAGTATTTTTTATTTGTGTAAATTCATGGAACGAGCACCAGGCCTGCTTACGTACAGTGGGTCGCAAAAACAATGTGCCGAAATTACCCTCCTAAAATCAAAGACTCCAGTCAGTTAATTTTCTTCCGTCGGTATTGACTTGTGAATGGAGGCAAGTTGAATAAACAGGAAATTTCAATCAAGGCCACTGTTACTCAAGCAAACAATTTGAACCAAGACGTGTTCAATCGAGTGCTAGCCATAAGCCACAGGAAGGCTAGTCCATCCTAAGACTGTGACTGTACTCCAGCATCGCATGCACCCTGAAGGTTGTCTGCAATGGTCCTTGCCTTGTGTGGACGGGTTGTAATTATAGCAGTTGGTCCAATATAAAAGAGGTATGATATTACGACTCGATTGAGGATGGTGTCCCTATATCTCACCACATTGAAGTTGCCTGGAGTGATGACGAGTCTTGTTTTTCCTACGGCGGTTATACCACCCCATACCATGACGCTGCCTCCACCACCAAACGCTGAAAGTTACTCTTGCCGTGTCAGCGTGCGGTTCTCCTTGCCGCCAGTACGCTTTGATTCTGCCATCCAACTGCCAAAAGGGCAGATATACTCTACTCAAATGTGCTAAAACAAACTCAAATTCGCCACATACATGTATGTGAGTGCCTATAGATATCTAGTATACAAATTAGGTCATCCTTTGCATAATTGATTTTTTGTAAGTAGGAGACAAATATCATCAATTGTTGATGTATCTAACAATGTTGCTGTATCTATAGGTGTATGACCGAGTATGACTCTGACCCCTACATCAACAATGTGCTCGGCTGTTGGACCAACCGTGTACACGAGGTGGCGAATTTGGCTTTCTCAGTCGAAGATACAAGGGGAAGGAGTTTTGGCTTTTACGTCTGTGAAGCAGGCACCTGCCATAGTGGGATACGCGAGAGTCGTAAAAGTCTGTACAACACAGCAGCAGCCTTTCCTGGAGACGGGAGCGGAGACAGGATTGTGTACACCCTGTGCACAGGCTCAGTAGGTAGGTACCATCATCATCATCATCTTCACGGGCGCCTTGACCGGACCAGATCCACTCTTTCCCTCCAGAAAGTCCTGTCCCCCACAGCGTTCTAAGTCCTCGACCTGCAGCTCATCATTCGGTACTATTAACTTGCATTAATCTGGTCTCCTATTACATGAAAATTATGGCAAAGATACAGACCGCAAAAATGCACCAGGTCTCCTGGTTTAACCATAGTTCAACCGTGGTGGTGATGGCTGGAGGTTGCTGTTACAGTTAATGTTGTTACCAAATAATTTTGTGATAAAAGTCTTTTGCCACAACGTCCTGCCTGCCTACCTGCCTAAGTGACTAGGCCAGGGACAGGCCCCTCGCTCCTCTCCGTTAGAAGTCTCCAGGTTGCACGGTCCTTTGCACTTGTCTCCGCGAACTTGATACTCTGTCCGATATCCTTTGCAATTTGGTCTCTTCATCGCTTCAAGGGTCTACCCCGTGGCCTTGGCTTTTGGAAATCTTGATAGCATGCTTTGTGGACTAATGTGTTTGGTGGTCTTTTTACTACTTGACCGAACCACCTTGGTCTACACATGTATTTAAGTACATACATATGACATTAGAAATTTATTCATCCAATTAAGTAAAAATGATTGATTTCACTAAGAAAAGGGAAAAAAATATTTGCACGTGTCAATAGGCTGCTGAATTGCATGTAGAATTACACGATTCCACCATGATGCCATCAAAAAAGTTGGAAATCATTGATATCTAAAGTATGTATTCGAATCTCTATGTAGAGGCAATTTTAGTATCATAGTACTTAACATATAATTCAATCTAGTATGTAGAAAGAAGATACTATCAAATACATGTATATCTTGACTCTTTATTAGCATGATACACCAGCTTTATATCATACAACATCTAATGTATACCTTAACTGTGTTTTGCTCTGCAGGCAATTATGACTGTGCAACAGGAAACGGTGGATGTGCCCAAATCTGTATCCACACTCAGAGCAGCCACAGGTGTATGTGCCGACTGGGATTCGAATTGATAGAGGATGATCATGGTTGTAGAGGTGAGAAAGGGTTGACTTTGATTATTTTCCACATACAATGCGTAATTCACTTAATAATTTACACCAATATCGTCCTAATCAATACAAAAAAATTGCAAGACCAATTGTAAGTGTTAGCCGCACTTTGAGTGAGGTTTGAATTCAGTAGCAATGTCGAAGGTTTTGATTGATTGATTTTATTTTGCACTTTAAAAACAATCATAAATACAGCAAATTAAAGAAAACCACAGAACGTGCAAGGGGAGAGAAAAAGCCGTGTGGCTTATACAACCTCTACCCCCTTCAAAATTTACAAATCATAATGCTATTAAATGAATATGAAGACCATACATCTAGGTTTGGAAGAATCGTCTTGCTTGCTATGGACAAGAATAGTAATTCTGTACGCACTAATGTCAACTGTTATTGACGTATAACAATTACAAATACTGTCTGTGCTTTGTGATTTTAAGTTAAGTTATTAGTCAATGTTAAGATATGTTTTAAACTATTTGTATTACGTTTTAAACAATGTCAATAAGGAAACTTTCTAATGCCCTGCTGTACTTGTAATGTGTACACGCCAACACAATCCAGGCTGTTGCCTGCGAAGTGGTGCTATTAAGTTCTGCTAAAGCCTGTTAAGGTAGGCACCAAATTTGTTATGGGTTTAGGCAGAAGGTAAATACAGTCAAACCTGTATTAGGGGCCACCTCTACAGAGGGGCCACCTGTCCATAGTGGCCACTTTTTGTCTGTCCCTTGGGTATTTTATCTACAAGTTGCCACCTCTATACAGAGGCCACCTGTCTATAGTGGCCAAATTTGTCCGGTCCCTTGAGTGGCCGCTATAGACAGGTTTGACTGTACAGTCAAACCTGTATTAGGGGCCACCTCTACAGAGGGGCCACCTGTCCATAGTGGCCACTTTTTGTCTGTCCCTTGGGTATTTTATCTACAAGTTGCCACCTCTATACAGAGGCCACCTGTCTATAGTGGCCAAATTTGTCCGGTCCCTTGAGTGGCCGCTATAGACAGGTTTGACTGTACCACTATGAGGTGACTCCAGCTCAGTACAACACTCAATGGTACATACTTCCTTTTTCCCTTCCTTTTCTTTGTGTTTTTGCAGATTGATTATAGTTGCATCACTGTTTGCTCAATTTTTTTATATAGCCACGTTCATTGTTCATTTGTCATTTGATACTGCCACATACAGACATAGATGCCTGCCTGGCCGATCCGTGTGACGCCTTGGCCATCTGTACGGATAACCCTGCCCCTGCCCTAGATGCAACTTGCACCTGCTACGATGGATATTCAGGAGATGGTCTTGTTAATGGAACTGGATGTTCAGGTATTACATCTTCATTGTTGTCATGCACTTTGGAGTAGATATATGGGAAGGATGACATTCGTCATGTATAAATTGTTAGTCTTCTTTGTAAAATCTACGGCTTAGATTAGATGATTGCATTATACGTTTTCTAATTTTACAGAAAACATTTCATTTATAATACCATGTGATAGAAGTTACATGCTTGGAAATAGGAAACGTGAAGTCCGAATAAAACCAGTGAGTGAGCATCTTCTTGAATGTACTCTATTGTGTTCTTGATCGTTCCTCGCTGCTGAGTGATTTGTCAAACTTACTTAACACGATTAGTCATTTTTTATATATACATCTACAAATTGATAACTTAAGCCCCGGTCACAAAGCGCGTACGATTTCTTGCGATGGCATATTCCGCATATCGTACGATGAGCGCAGTAAATTGCAGCAAAATCGTAAGCAAAATCAGCCATCGCAACGCATCGGATGATGTTCAAAATTTCTCCAGCGTTGTACGATTTTTCACTTGCGTCTCTTTTGAATAGCCGCCTGGCCGCTTTTGTGCTTCTTTAACCAACAAAATGTGGACTTAGCTGTTGAATACCTTCCTATAATATCTTTAACTGTAAAAATAGATTAAAAGAGACCATGACAACAAGAGTATCACAAGAAAAGTTCAAATAAAGCTTGAGTACTGGTATGATTATCTCGGACTGCTTGCCAGCTCTACGTGCCAGGCTCTTTCGAAGATCGTATCATGATATGCTATCAACAAAAAGATGCCATCATACAAAAATCATATCATAAGCATTATATCATATATATTTCCGACTCATAGAGCCTGCCTTTATGTTCGAGTTGTCCCCATGGTTATTACGATTATGGTAAACTGACCCAAGACCGACGAGAGCTTAGATTTGATCTAATTATAAACTCACGTGCATGAAGCGATCAAACAATTGTCTGCATCACCTGTGCGGGGCGCGCTGTTCTCTGGTTGCGACTGTGGCACTTGTGACTGATATATTTTCCCTTTTCGTCAATATTGACAATATCAGGGAAAACTGAAACCATCACAACATGCTTACAATTCATAAATCTATAAACTCATCAGTAGACAAAATTTGCCGTAATGAAGTCTGCTATGGGGGCAAATAAAATCTTACGACGATAGCGAAATTTTGAACATGTTCAAATCCATTTCAGCTCTATTTTTCGTCATAGGACGCTCCCCGATCTACTATGATTTACTGCGATTGACGCAGGTACGCTCTTATGACCTCATCGTACGATGCACTACGCGCTTTGGGACCACGGCTTTATATATTTAAACCATTGCTTCCGATTTTCCCCCGACTTACGACGCGCTACGCTTATACCGCGCATCGCAAGGAATCGCAAGGAATCGTACGCGCTTTGTGACCGGGGCTTTATACACCCCGCTTGCAAGAATTATATGATGTTACAGCGTCATAACCAATTTAAAATGGGGCCTTCTGATCGGTCAACATCGTATGGCTAGATGATAAATATATGTCAGTGATATTGTTGATGAAGCATCCACAATTGTTTATTACTGTAAATGCATTTAAGTTCGTGGGAATTTAATTTCGCGGTAGCGGGAAAAAGGACTTTTCGCGGTGGTTTTAATTTCGCGGTAACAAGATAGACTGCAATCTAATACCATAATGGAAAAATGTTCGCGGTGGTTTTAACTTCGCGGTGGACATAATTATATGTAGTTGCTACTGTTGCTAGTATGTCGTGCCTACAGCTAGACATGTTTTGCTTAAACTGTTCACCCAGATGTAAACGAGTGTGAAGTGAGCCCCGGAATCTGTGGAAGTACTGCTGAATGTGTCAACTTTAATGGAACCTTTGACTGCACGTGTTTCCCAGGCTTCCAGATGGGAGCAGGTGGCTGTACAGGTGACAATGACTTATTATAATAAATAACATTAAAATTCAAAGGAGCTTTTATATGATTGATTAGAAAATAAAAACATCTTTCTGCAACATTTGCACACTTCGCCAGACATTCAAGTATGAAACGTGATGTTCGAGTACTATCGAGTTATTTCATATTTTGAAAATAATTCCTGCAGTTCCATTGATGACAACGATGATAATTGTGATGATGCATGAATAATAAAATAAAAGAATATGTCACACACACGAGACCAGGAAACACTGTAATGATATGTCTGCCTTCTCCATCCACAGATGTGGATGAATGTTCCGGCGAGCGCCCTTGTCCTGAGAGCGCCTACTGTGCGAACCAACCAGGGACGTACCACTGTGTCTGTCTGGATGGGCTTACAGGGAACAGCACAACGTGCACAGGTAACGCCTTACCTCAACACCCTACCTCATAGCACACTATGGTTGTAAATACAATTTAGATTTCCTTTGGAACTCTCTGTATCACAGCAAGCAACAGCAGATATTTCCTAGGTTATCAGACTCTTACGTGTAGCGTGCATAGTCCAGTGGGTAGTGGCCCTGCCTCTGGAACTAGAAGCCGCCAGTTCTATTCCTGACATGCGCGCTACCGGAAAGGGTTGCAAACCTTAGGACGGGACGTGAAACCGTGGTCCACTGTTCATTGTGCTTGTCGAAGAGAGCTATAAGTGACTTTCCTGCCACAATGGGCCTGTTGATACTGTACACGTCGTCTGTCTGCTCAATCATAGAAACAGGAAGACCTTTAGTGAGCTAAACCGGATCTATATCTCTTCTCACTTTTATCACTCAGGTCTAAACTCTGTCCGTTTGATATTTCCTACATTAAGTGAAGTGAGATATTTTCTCTCAATGGGCACTTAAAGGTTGATTGCTTTCATCAAATTACACTGTTTGGCGGGTCTGTTGTCTTTTTAATTGCTCATCCAGAATTGCTGACAGCTAGGCTCTTAGGAAAGGTTTAAAATGTAGGTATAACGTTAATGATATAATTATAAACTGTGACATTTGGAACGAAAATCTGGTAAAGCGAACATTAAATTTCCCTACTATTGTGTTGATGCTGTGTTCTTTGTTTCCCAGTGTGCGGCCACTGCCAGGGCGGGGAAGTCAACTGTGACCCGATGTCCGGTGTCTGCTCGACCGGGTGTCAGGATGGATGGAAAACACGGCTTTGTGATAAAGGTAGCAAGTGTGCCTATATCATTGTTGCTCTGTTTCAAACGTATGGCTTCTGTTTCCATAAACCCTGTTGTATTTTTAAGAAAAATGAGGATGTACACAAATTGCATTCATTTTTTACGTGCACACAATACCATTGGCTTGTGTAGCTTATAGGGAATATCCTGACCTGAAGGTAAAGGTAGGTGAAGAATTCCCAAAGCCTTTTTGAGGCTGAAGGGGCAGTGCGTTATTACCCACTATGTCTAGTAGGGCACAGAGGCAGTCTAGTATTGCACAGAGGCATGGTAGGCGTGTCGCAAACAGGATCTATGAGTTCTAGTATGAAAACATTTTAAACGCCCATCTTAGGTGTGTTTTTTTAATTCTTTTTCTTACAGCTGTGGAGTCACCAATGGACCTTGCGATAACGGACATTACAGCTGTAGGGTTCAAGGTCACGTGGTCTCCATCGCCCGATTCTGACATTGACCTTGAGGGATACCGTGTCGTGGTGTCCGGGCTGGACATGATGACAGCTGTCAATCAGAGCACAGCCGAGGCATCGCTTCCGGTGGTTGGTCTGTCACCGGAGACTGATTACGTCATCAGAGTGACAGCCCTGTTCTCATCAGGTGGTTGGAGGTCACAGAGCGAGGCGGCAGTTCTTGTGGCGGGAACGGGTAGGGAGAATCTACTCCTTGCTGATTTTGGCACTGAATACATTGTGGCATTGATAGCATGGCTGTGGGGATTTAAAAGCGATTGGGTTAACATCGTAATTCAAGTTTTAACACGACAAATTGCTCACCTCAAATTTTCGGTCGCACATCCATTGACCATCGTCAGGAGTGGTGATTCAATTACTCTGAGCACGTGACCTAGAGACACGTGACTCGAGTAAAGAATCGTAGATGGCTGGCAAGCGGTATCTACCGCCGTCCCTGTAACGTGTCAGCTGGTGTGCTCTAATGTAGATCAGATTAACATCGATTGTAAAATGAATCGCTAGTACCGGGAGTTCTTTTGATTGGGAGCATTTTTGCACGTGAGGAATTTTTCTGCACTTGTTTCGATAAAACAAATCCCCAAAATATGTAACAAATCCATCATCATGTAAATCACATAGCGTTTTTATGATAAAAAATTGGAAAGGTATTCAATCTAGTGTACATTTATTGTATGGGTTCTCAGAAAAAGAAGAAATTATTTAGTCCTGATAAATGCCGAAACGTTAGAAATTGTGCACTTTATCAAGAACAGTAAATGTTACAGCCCTCTGGTGGTTTGTTGGTACTCAGTATCAGATTTTTTTTAATTCCGTGAAGGAATCTTTTAACCAGACTTTTCTCTGACAGCACCTGCTGATACCACCGAGCAGACAAGTCAGAGGACCAGCCCAGTTTCCACCAAGGTTTCAACGAGACCAGCGACGTCAACCTGGTGGCATGATGAGCGGGACGGAGGTATATGGTCATGTGTTTAACGCTGCGGCACTAAAAGACTGGGAAATGTATCATTAAACACCGGAAACTTTTCATAAAACTTTTCATCGTCAGAGTCTATAATGTTGCTGCTAATAAAAAGATATGAACAATTCATTTGGCGCGATGACATGTACTTTGTTTCGATGAAACCCAACGTTCCAGTGATGTGAACTGTATCGCAAATATCTTGTTAAACATAAAAATATCTAGATATTGAGAAATTCGTCATTTTCCCTCTACAGCTGCCACAGTCTTGTCCACCAGACCGTCCACTCCAACCGCACGACTCGCATTTAGAGACAACATAGGGTCCTCATCTGTTAGCTATGACGTCACTCAAACCATCACTGAGCACCCTGGACACGTTTCACAAGGTTATATACGTGTAATATGATGCCGTTAAACAAAATGAATGCCGCTATTGAAGCACATGTATTTTCACCCAGTGACCCAATGTATCTAGTCACCCCCATGTATCCTGTGTATCGACGTATTCATTGTATCGATGTATCCAATCTACCGCATAATGTGTACAACATACCTATTATCCTCAATGTATCCAGTGTACCAATGTGCCTGTGCAATAGAACAGTACGTTAAGTAATTAACACTCACTGGTTGTACATGGTCCCACAGTGATGTTATTTTGAGAGATCAAAGAGTTGATGAGGAATTTGAAACTTTTCAATTAACAGTGAAATCTACTCATGAATATTGCAAATTCTCCTTTCATTGAGTGTCATTTTAAAGTGTCCATCCTTAGTACCTACCTACCTACCTAGTCCCTTGACCTCCAGGTCGTTGGGGGGGACAAGGTAGACATGAAGATCGAGAGTGCTTAGTGCCATCCTTAGTGCCATCTGCAAATTTCAAACGAAGAAGTCATTAGTGATTTTGTTGTGCAGAAACCAAGGAGACCAGCAGCAGCAGACCGACAGTGGGTACCAAGGAGACACAAGACCAGGTATGCAGTTCTACAACTGAGGGTATCTTTGGGGGGGGGGGGGGGGGTTGTTTTGTTTGTTTGCATTGCATACCCGGTAAACCATCTTATTACATAACACGCCATGTTTTTACAGAAGGGTAATGCCCTTATTTGCATTCAATAGGCTCTTGGTACTGGTCAGGACATCATCGATGCAGCGTCCGTCTCCCCAAACCCACAGGATGTACTCCAGATGCTGGCTCAGGTTGGGCACATTCAAATGTTTTCTATCATTATATGATTGTTATTATGATAACGAGAACCCTTCCTAGAATTATGAAGAGTATGATTGCCGCACAACTGCCCACATCAGCCCATATGATGGTCTAGGATGGGGACAGATTCTTTTGAAACTCTATCAATTTGCAATTATAATTTTGGTGCATGTGAAAAATGGTAATGTGGTATAAAGAAGAAGTGCAAATTAAGAAGACGTTTACATTTACAGCACATAGGCCCGATGGCATTTTTGAATGAGCCTTTTTATAGCCTTGGATGGAGAAGACTTCAGGTCGTCCCAGCGGAGTTGACTCGGGACTGTGTAAATAGAACTTCAGGCTACTTTTCCTCGAGTCAACCTGAGTCACCTTGAGAGTAAACTCAAGTTGTCCAGCTCAGGTTGTCCAGCGGGGGGCCGAGTAGCATTTTTCGTATGACTTTGAGTTGACTTGTGGCGTGCATTATGTAAAGCTCAGGGGATATATCTATATATGACAGAAGCCAGTTCGTATCATTTTAGAAGGTTTGTTAGGCTAATAAGCACAATTTTCAGTAGCCTCAGAAAGCATCTGTTTCATATGTTTGTTTTTGTAATTTTCCGTAAATCGTTTTGAGCTTGCACTACTGTGGAGGCTGATCAATAACTTGAAGACAAATCAATTTGGCGCGAAAGCAGGAAGCAGAGACATGAGCTGTTTTAAGGGCCGTTCCAAACCACTTCGCGGTCCGCTCCTGACTCGACTCTTAAAGCCCCTGTCAAAAAGCGCGTACGGTTTCTCGGATCGGATGAAGTTCAAACATTTCCAGCTCCTGAGTTGACTCCAGTCATGAAGTCAACAAAAATTACCGGACAGTTTGTAAATCGGGCCGAAAGCAATCACATAGCTTTAAGCAGCTTTGCTGTTAAGGACCTACTTTATTATGAAAATTCACTTGTTGTTCATTAATGAGAAGAATGCGGATGTCCCTGGAGATGCTGGTGTGTCGGTGCAGCCAACATCAGCTGCTGAGTAAGGCACGAGTAAGCATTTTTTTTTAATGTCATAGTCTATAATGGTCTATAGATATCAAAACTTGGAGAAGCATTCTGAAGATCTATTTCTTTCTCGTGGAACCTTGACGAGGAACTATATGAAATTTGGTTAAGAAACAAAGGTGTTCAATCTTGTTGTCCATTGTTCTACATGTAGATATGCAGGAATGCAATTAAAACATTGTCGGCAGAAACGGGTCGGGCCCAGACGTCTCAACGCGTGCAAAAGATCTCTGAGTTATTATCGCTTGTCATCAGGTCGTGCCCGGACATTCCAAGGGAGGAAAAGGTAAAAGTGGCTGATAAGGGATTTTTACACAGCCGAACTTATTTACACAAATGCGCATAATCTAGCATGGTTAGTACTCCAGCTAATATTTGAAAATGTTTTCCTTTTTATACCTAATTGCCTATTATTCATAATTATATTTGATCTCGTAGTATGTTGCAGTCAAGTCTGATAACAATTCAGCCGACTGGCTGCTACTGTTAGACATTTTAAACTATATGTTCTCAAATAAACCATTTATAACTGTTCAACTCCCGCCTACAATTGACAAAGTGACTACGTATCTCTTGGAACAGTGTATAAAACAACAAGCTTTTCTGAATGATCAACTTTATGGTTTATCAATATTGTGCATGCACTTTGGCATGGGTCTTTAATTGTGTTTTTAGCTTCCGTTTTCAATGTTTGTCATTTTCGGGTTCTTGGTTGTACTGAACATTCAACATTTCATTTGCATGTGCTATCAATCTCTTCATATATTTTTCATTACAAATGCGTTTGATTTTGTTTCCATTAACGGAAATCTGTCCAACATATTTGTAATGAAGATATCTTGACTCTAGATTGATGTCGATGCTGGTTGAGCAACAAGTTACTTTCGGATACTGAGTTAAAGAGCTTGAGCAACAATTACCGCACCTGTATGTTTTCATGTAGGACATCATCCTGGCCGTGGGTGTTCTGAAGTCCATCACTAACAAACTGGACAAACTGGACATGTCTGACCCGGCCACTGTCCAGTCTGTGGGAGGACGTGAGTACAACGTTATGTACATCAGTCCCAAAATGCTTCTTGTGATGTACTTTTGTACATTTATTCATTTATCCCGAACAAACATACTGCCTAAAAGGTGTTTGTTCATGTTTCCTGACATGTAACAAACGTTGGCACATGAGAAAGCTTTGAAATCAGATAAAACAAACTTAAACCAAAGGAGGAAAACAGAAACAGATATCATTAACATTACTTTCGGATAACATTTGCCTCTGTTCTACGGCAGCTCTGGTAGAGTCCATTGGTTTTCTGCTTGAGGAACCAGAGAGAGATGCACCAGAGGATGATGGGAATCTTCCACCTGACCTAGAGGAAGACCCGGGCCTCTCTCCACAGGAGCGCCTTGAAAAGGTGGCAGAAAAAGAGCAGGATAAGCAAGCTAAGGTAACGAAAAAGCCTTATGCTTTGTTCTGATTGACTTTACTCTGTGTTTAAGTTCATCTTCCACCCTGGATCGTGACTTAAATAACATTGTACATTAATTTTGCAAGCTGCTCTTTGATTTTAAGTCATTTGTTAACCCAGGTATCCATGCATTGTATGTATAAATAAATGTACACCAAAGCCGGCCTTATTGTCTTGACATTCAAAGAGACTTTCAGACATTTCAGATCACAACATTACCTGACTGTATACTACATAGTTACACATATATATGTTAAAAACACGCAAGGGTTATTTTCCACGCCATTCTATACTACGTACATTTTACGGGATCATCTGAACAAAATGAATTGAGTGTTTAACGGTCACTTACAGAGAGAAAGACTTGTCCAGGAAAGCCGCCAGGTCCTGGATGGTCTATTTAACGCCATCATCGGCGCCATGAGGCCAGGAGACTCGCCTTTGACTATCAAGAGAGGCGGAATCATCGTACGTGCCCAGAGGGTCTGGGGCCACCAGTTTGGAGGCCAGGTATTGCAGACGGAGGATGGGAGCTTCCATGTTCCGTCTACAGCAGCGCTGTTCGGGGACTATACACCGCACAACGTCGCTATAAAGGTACATGCCATGTTGTGTCCTAGTTGGAATTCTCAATGATCCCTGTTTTTTGTCAGTATAGGCAAGTGGCGATTACTACAATAGCCAAATGACAGATACTGGACTCTTTGTACTTATATAAGTTAAATAAAAATTCACATATTTTGTTATCTTTCAGTTGACGCAGTTTCAACAGAACCCCTTCACCTGGGGACGCGGGGAGTACCAGGCACGTTCGTCTGTCATGGAACTGTCACTCCTGCAGAACGACATCCCCGTGGCCTTCAACAACCTGACTGAGGACTTCAACATCACCATTCCAGGCAGCCCCGGAAACAAGCCGGCGACAACAATCGTCACCTTCCCTGCCCCGGGAAACCAAAGTTCAAGCTACCATTTGCTGAAACTCAACAGCACCGCAGAAGGATTCCTGGTCACAATCACCCCGCTGAACACAAACGTGGTGTACGGCGTGTCGGGCAGGTACGGCGGCCGCCCTGATGACCAAAACTACGACGTGAGCACGGAGACCTTTGTTCTTCCTGAAGAGTGTTCCTTGATGGAAAGTCTCAGTGCTGGTGGTGACGAAACGGACAAGTCAGAGGCAACCATGTTCGTCAAGGGAAAGAAGGACCCAGTGGATTATCACGTGAAGGTCCAAGTGCTAGGTGAGCTTGCCTGTTTTACATTTGTTCTTAGATGTAAAATATTTTTGTGCCCTTTCTTCATGTTTCACTACTGTTTCACTGACTGATAACCGTGAATGAAACAGTAACATGAGTGCTACAAAAAGGAGCTGGTTCACTAGCGACGCCTTTCGGTTATCATCAGTGTATACCTGAAAGAACATGACAATGCAAACGGTATCTACATTCAAGCCACATGTCCTAGCTTTGTTTAAAACATGCGTTTCTACAGCTCTGATTTATTCCTAAAATCTAACAAAGTTTCTCGTGTCGGCGCTTTTGTGCTATGAAGATACTAGCAGTAGTCCAAATAATTCTGTTTAACCCTTTGACGTACCAATCGATAGATTTTCTCTACTGAGGGTTGTTTGTAAGTTAATAATGATACTGTTATTTTTTTTTCAGGGCCGGAAACCAAATGCGACATCAGCGATCCAACCGACGAAAAGAAGGCGGGCACCAACGACGTCTACGCCTACCAGATCCAGTGGGTCCGTCTGAGCTGCGTCTTCTGGAGCGAGACACAGGAAGACTGGAGCACTGACGGCTGCACGGTGGGTACAGACTTGGTATTCTACATGTGTTAGCATTGCTAAAACCGCGAGTGACGTTTCCATATTTCCTTAAATTTGTTAGAGACTGTCTGTTACATCCTAAAAGTGTTTCTATCCCAAAAGCGCTTTTGGGATAGAGCACATTTGGGATAGCACACTGCTTTGTATAATTCGATTACGGTAATTAAGATTATATCAGATGCATGTATATACAAGTAGATAAGATGCGTCATTAACAGTCCAATACGTTACAGGTAATACATCTAATACCTCTCAACATACACAAAGGAATTTGGCAATATATCACTACTAAACATAAACATAGTACCTTGATATGATTTTGTTGAATTTACCCGCTAGAATATAACATTTAATATGTTCAACCTTTAGATTAGTGACCGGTCCACCATTACCAGCACCATCTGTCACTGCAACCATCTGACGGCCTTCGGAAGTGACTTCGTCACACCGCCGAACACGGTCGACTTCGGGGCGTTAACCCTTAGAGATTTACGTGACAACGGCGCGGTGTTGACAACCATCTTCGTGGTGGACTGCCTCTTTTTGCTGATACTGGTCATAATAAAGGTTACTGACCTGAAATCAAAGAGGAAGGTACGTAGACATTGCCATTGACATTAGCGATGAGGGATTGTGTCAAAGAGGTCAAGAAATCTGTCCATATTTTGTAAATGTTCAAAATCTTCAAAACTCCTTACAGAAAAACCCTTCGATAAAACTGGATGACCTGCAGAACGATTTCCGGTACCGCCTCCACCTTTGGACAGGCGCCGCTAAGCATGCCGGGACGGAGTCCACCGTCGCTTTCACCTTAAATGGAGATACAGCAACCTCCGGTGTGAGAGTGGTCAACATCACAAAGAAGGTCGGCATTAAATTTATTGTCTCTATCTTTCATCCTGAAATGTAATAAGGTAAAACGGTGGATCCTAACAGGTTGGGGCTTACTTTCTGTTCAGGTTTTTACCCAAGGCAGCCTGGTGACCCTGACCTTCAGCACAGCGGAACAGCTGGGTAATGTGGAGCAGCTGCAGCTCATGCACGACAACAATGGGGAGGGGAGCCGTGCATCGTGGCACGTGGACAGAGCAGCGGTGCAGGATCTCGCCACAGGCAAACTGTGAGTTTGAAAATTACCTTGCTCTAGTTGCATCCAACTGCAAGATGAATACGCAGCATTAAAAGAAAGTCACATGTTATGACATGAAACCATACTTTTAACAGTCTTGTAAAATCTTGATAATGTCCATAAAGGCAACGCAATGGTTATCTGCCAAATACCCGCCAAACTGTAAGGTTTGATGCCGATCTCAGCACCTCCGAGCTAATGAGGTGAATGTTTTGTAAATTTGGAACTACAGGTCCTATTTCTTCTGCGGCGAGTGGCTGGCAGCCGACCGCGGGGACGGACAGGTGGTGAAGACCTTTCCTGTCGCCTCTGAGCAGGACCTGCGATCCTTCGGGTTCCTGTTCCCGGCAAGTCTGCGGAGCAATCTGGCTGAGGAGCACCTCTTCCTGTCCCTCGTCATCATGCCTAAAGGTATGTGTGTATGTCAACAACTGTTGTAGAAAATATTAGTAAACTAGAAACTTTATGGTAACATTTGCAAATACACAATTTTTCTTCATATGGTCTAGCCTTACATTGACTACTGCTCTCCGTTCTTTCATTCTGTGTGGTAACCAGAACCTCTGGCTCTCTTCTATCTGCCTGTTGCTACTTGATCTAATCTGACACCACGCACGGGGTGTCTGACACACCTCCAGTAATCATGGTGACAGCCGTCTGGCTAAAGTTATTGACCTTATTTGTTTGGAAAAGAAGAAGATGAACAAGAATGGTAGAAAAAACAATACTGTTCCCTCCCTTGCGTGAAGGTATTAAAGCATGATAAGGCAAGAGTCCATCCATATAACCGTATAATGATTGTATCTTATTATCACTTATTTTTACAGGTAGCACGTTCACCCGAAGCGAGAGGCTTGCCTGCTGCCTGAGTTCCCTCACCTTGTCCATGGTGGCCAGCGCCATGTGGTTGAGCGATGAAAATGCAACCCAAGTTGTGCAGGCCGTCAGCCTGGGGCCGTTCTCCTTCACCTTGAACACCATTTACCAGGGAATCATGACCAGCCTCACTTGCCTTCCCGTCATCATAGCCATAGTTGTGCTGTTCCAGTACAGCCGACCCAGCAACAAGGGCAACCCCCGGGTCAGAGACGTGGAGACGGGTGTTTCAGCTGAAGCACCTACACAGCAAGGACCAGCCAAGGGCCTGCCGCACTGGTGCAAGTACCTGGCCTGGGTGCTGGTGGTGCTGTCTGTAGTGGGGTCATCTGTCTTCACCGTGCTGTACAGTGTGCACTGGGGCAAGGAGAAGTCCGAGAGGTGGCTGTCTGGGTACTTCATATCCTTCCTGATGGACATGTTCCTCCTGCAACCAGCAAAGGTGACAAAAATCACTGATTCTGACAGGCAATTTGTAATTACAGAGTTGCGTCTACAAAGCACACCATGTATCTATATGCCTGTACAACTTAGCCCGATAGGGCATGAATGTGTAATAAAGGCTATTATCTTTATTATAATCAATAATGTTATTCAAATTGTGGCTAACTTATTATTTACTTCCCGTGGCTTCCGCCCATTGTAAAAACTAATAGTAATCTTGCTAGTCTTCATAAGCATATTGTAGAGAACGCCGATATGTTCCAAATTGGTTAGAGCTAAACTTTGTTATTACAGATACTGCTACTTGCGATCATCATTTCATCCATCTTCACAAGCCATGCCACCAAGAAGATGTTTGAAACCGAGAAGGGCAGTGTACAGGACAGCATTGTGGTTTCACAAGAGCGGGCAGGGTTCGACAGTGAGTGATACTAATAATGACGCATAAGGTCATACCAATTGGTTCTGGTCATCGCCCTCCTATTTTTCCCAAAATTGCCAAAAAAATCAGCTCACCTCCCATTCAGCAAAGTTCACTATTGAATCACTAAGGAGCCATTTGATACCTTTTCAGTAAAGTAAATTGAGCTAAGTGCCTTAACAATGTGGATATATTTATCATTGTACTAATTTTCATTCATACAGGACATGCTGTAAGTAAATAAAAGATATATATATAATCTTTACTTTCGATAATTTTCAACAAACAGGCACATCAACTGTTTGCTTTCTTTTTTAAAGCTGAAAACGTATTTCTCCGTATTTTGTTCTGAACAAGTACAAGAACCATCACATTACGTTTTTGTGGCCTAGCCGTGACATTCCTCTGGAACAATCATAATTGTCTACATTTGAAACTTCTCACAATATCGTGAGTGGTGCCTAAGGTGACAACGAAAGATGGTGGACACCATACCAGGTGTTCCACTTTGTGTAGTTTTCAGTTCTAGATACCTCCTTAGACCTTACTGCTTACCGATGCGATTGTATTTTCTGACATAGGTGGTGCATTTCGCGTCCAGAAGAAGATTGAAAGACTGTCTCAGACGTCCCCTGCGGACGTTAGGGAAGCGCGACGGAAGCGAGACATAGACAGAAAAATCGGAGACGTCCTTTTGGGCATCGTGCGGTTTTGTGTGCTCGTGTTGCTCATCGTTACAATCACCAACGAACAGCACAACACGACTCCGGCCTTCCATCAGACACAGAGCGCAGCCGGCAGCTTTGTGGACTCTACAGACGATGTAAGCAAACTGGGGCAGTCGTAAACACAATAATATCATCGCAGATATAATGTACAGGAACGAGCAACGATTGAATGTTTCCTTGCATAAAAATATGATAAGTTAATGATCTTTAGCATAGCATAGCATTACATAGCATAGAGTTCGGATAAGAGACATAATGCCAGGGGCCCGCTTCTTAATATAAAGTCCAGAGTTTCTGTTGAGAGTTTATGTTGATGAGTAAAGGCGTGAATATTAAAGGCAGGTTTCATTCTTCCAAAGGTGACAGACCTTCCTGCCCTCTGGTCCCGGCTGAACGAGACCGCTCTGCAGAGCTTCTACCCGGAGACTTCCTACAATGGCGACAAGCCCCGCTGGTTTGAGAAGGTCTTCACAGCAGACATGCAGGCAGTCCTGGTCTACCCACCTAGCCTGATCCAAGCCCGAGTAAAGCCAGGTGGGTGGAACCCTATTCAAACGAGGGGAGGGGGCTTTTGAGGTTTCTAACCATGTATTTTTCCGATTTTCTCGTTACTTTATTACATGAATAAAATCTTATGTAATAACATTTGTATTCCATGATCGAATATGCTAATTTGTTACGTCATCGACCACATATAAGCTAGCTTATTATGTCTTAAGATTCGTAACATATTTGAAAATTTTTAGTCTCTTTACGATCTCTGTTCTGATTGTTTACTGAAATTTATTTTATCTACACTGTTACATTCTTGTAGTTGTCTAGGAATACCCTTTTTCCATGGTTCCAGCCAATACAATACACATTGATGACGTAATAATGACCATCCCAGTTTGAACAAAAAATGCCGGTCTGAAGAAGGTTTAACGGATAACATCGTTGCTGATTAATATATACTTTGCATTCGTTGTCTATTTTTTCTCACATATTTCAAGCTTGCTTCTCATTCTTTCCTAGGTCTATGCAAGGTGCCTGCAGCAGTGCAGCACTTGTTTGATGATTGTACAGTAGGGTATGATGAAAACACGAAGGAGACCGGAGCGTTTCAGAAGGGATGGAAAAGGGTCACGAACATGTCGGAGGTAGGATCAGTTCCCTCTGGATGGAGCCATCGCCCAAGCGGCTACACCATCAAACCCATCTTTGGTGTGAAATCTCACTACTGGGGAGACGGCTTCAGTCTGGAGCTGGGAAAATCAGCAGACGAGATGCGCAGTATCCTAGGAGACCTGAAGGCCAATCATTGGATCGACAGGCAGACCAGGGCCATCGTTTTGGAAGTGTTGCTCTACAACGGAAACCTGGATCTGTTCACTTCGGTGACGATGGTGTTCGAATTCAGCGAGATGTCCGGAGTTTTCTCCCATCATCACGTGCACACCTTCCGGCTTCATCAACGGCCTGGTACAATCGGGTACATCTACGTCCTGATGGAAATCATTTACGTCATCATTCTCCTCTACTCACTGTGGAAGGAGGCGAAATCTGCACGGGCAGCCGGCTTGGCCTACCTGAAGGAGCCATGGCACCTTCTCGAAGCCTTCAACTTCATCTTGGCCTTCACTGCCATTGCCTTGTACGGATCTAACAGAATCTACAGCTCCAGGGCTCTTGCGGCTGTCCAGCAAGAAAAAGGTTTGTTATGATATTCTCGTTAACCCATCTAAAATTTCAATTCTTTAATTTTGTTACGAAGTCGAAGACTATGTTCGTTTATTGTGTGATAAATTCTCGCTAATATTCCGTTCTTTTGTTTCGTTAAGATCAATTGCAATATTTGAAATCGCTGGTGAACATAAACCTGATGTATGGATGGTTCCTGGCTTTCCTCGTCTTTGCCAACATCATGAAGTTTCTGCGGCTGCTGAGGTTCGACCCATACCTCGCTAAGCTGATGCCCGTGTTCCGGGGAATGGCGGTGGAGTTCTCTGCCTTCATCCTCTACTTCTTTCTCTGCTTGTCAGCATTTGGCATCAGCGGTTATTTCATGTTTGGTACCACCGTGACAGCGTACAGGTTGGTAATTTGTAATGACCATACATGACAATCGTTCCTTTGTTCATGGATGTATGTTGGATTAAGGTACACATGCAGTGGCTGCCTGGAAGTAATTAAGGATAGAACATCATAACAAAGCAACAATGTGTCTTCAATGTGTCTTTCAGGGCCATCAGCTTGTCCTACTCCACATTGTTCCAGATGTCTCTTGGACTCTTCGACTACACGGAGCTTTTTGATGCAAAGCCCATCCTCGGCCCCATCTTCTTTGTAACATTCATGTGCCTAATCTTCCTGGTGCTGATGAACATCGCCGTGGCCATCATCGACAGCGCACTTCCGGATGTGCGGAACCACGTCATGTCTGAAGAGGACCGGTACTTCATCCAGGGGCTGTGGGAACGCTTCACCTCCTTGTTTGGGCTCCAGCAAGTGGAAATGACAGGTAACTAGATTATGTTGTTTCACAAGCGATTAAAAATCGTCTTGCTGTCGTTAGGATGTAACACACAGGGGCTACCGCTTGCAGATCCGTTTTGCCCCTAGCAGGTGATATTGACGTCCTTTGTTGTCTTCACCATTTTACATTTAAACTTTAAAGTCAGAGTGATACATTTTAAATCTGTACAGGAGCCGACTCAGTGGATAGGCTTCACGATAGCCTTATTGAGGTTGAGGTAAAAGTTGAGAGGCTGTGGCTGAAGAGAAGGTCGCTTTTCAACTGCAGGCGAGTAAAACTTCCTGTCTGAAGCATGGGCTGAAATTTTCCTACCGTTACTTTTCCATTCTGACTGACGGGCCGTCCTGGAGCGTTTTAGTTATGATAATTCAAATAATCTTCCCCCACCCCCGCTGGACGTCCGGACATGCTCTGGCCGGATGGTGGACCTGGCGACATCCCTATTCGACTGACCGTTGCAACCAATGTGCCCCACCAACGGAAAGACTGTTTAGCCCCATCGATTTTGATCACGTCGTTTCAGACCTTCTCTGATCTTGTCTCACTTAAAGCGTCCCTGAAACCTTGACTTTTGGTGCTATCTTTGTAAATTGTTGATTGGCAACTGCACGATCACGCTGATAAGTCATGATTACGTCTGCATGAGAATTTCGGGCTGCTACAAGTAAGTAGTAAGTACATGAAAGGGCTGAGCTTATATATGATATAAATAATACTTGCTTGCTTTGCAGCCAGTTGTTGTTTTTCTCTCTTGTTTCCACCACTCCTGAAAACGTAAGGGCTCTAATTTTTAAACATATTCACACACAATGATATATCAATTTTCCCTATTCTATCTCAATACAGAATGAAGGATTCGGACCTCCCGAAAGAACCTGATTTCGTTCCACCGGTCAGAATTGTCTCCAAGGATGCAGATGAGGACGTTTCTGCTCCTGGAAGGGACATTCCAATCATTGTGGTCCGCCCTACCTCCCAGAACACAGACATGGATGGGACACATGTCGTAGAGGTCGCCTCCCAAAGCACCCGCACAGACATCGTCACCATGGACGTCGAAACAGCGCAAAGAAAAACGTTTGTCGAAAGTCTACGTCTGGCAGACCAACTGGTTCTGACGCCCGGCACGATGCTGACATACAACCACATCCAGGCTGCCCAGATGCTGCTGCGCCGCCAGTACCCGGCACTCCAAGGGATGGAGTCGCCTGCAGTTGGTCTCTGTGATGACGGATTTGCCAAGATGACAGGAAAGGGCCTACAAATCCACCACGACGGTAATAAGCACTGGATTCTGACGTCTTACGCAGGCGGCCAGGTTTGCCTGTATGACGGCCTCGGCGTGTACATGACCAAGCCCCTACTGATCCAGCTTTGCCAGTCTTACGCCGCCTTTGCTGACAAGGAAACAGACGTCCTGCCCGTCGTGTTGCCAGAAGTGCAGAGTTATTGGAATGAAAACGATTGTGGTCTGTTCGCCATCGCCTGGGCAGTGGACATCGCATAGGGGCAAGACGTGAGCACGGTTGTGTATGACGACAGGAAGATGAGGCGCCATTTGGAGACATGCTTCAAAGAAGAGAAACTCACACCGTTTCCACGTCTGACCAGCCGCAGGAAGAAGGTCGGTCCAACCAAGGCACACCAAATCTCGCTGGTCTGCCGCTGCGAACAAGGAGGGCGTCTGGGAAGGATGGAGAGGTGCAAGGCGTGCCGGAGGATGTTTCACGTCAGCTGCCTGCCAGCCAGCGCTCCCCGTAGTAACATATGGGTATGTGGTGACTGCGCTGTGTGAAACAAAAACAGATTGATGGATAACTGACTGACTGGTAATTGACTGATTGATAACTGATTGATAACTGACAGGAGAATAAATTATTGATAACTGACTGATTAATAACTGACTGATTTATAACTGACTGATTTATAACTGACTGATTTATAATTGACTGGTAATTGACTGATTGATAACTGATTGATAACTGACAGGAGAATAAATTATTGATAACTGACTGATTAATAACTGACTGATTTATAACTGACTGATTTATAACTGACTTGTAATTGACTGATTGATAACTGATTGATAACTGACAGGAGAATAAATTATTGATAACTGACTGATTAATAACTGACTGATTTATAACTGACTGATTTATAACTGACTGGTAATTGACTGATTGATAACTGATTGATAACTGACAGGAGAATAAATTATTGATAACTGACTGATTAATAACTGACTGATTGATAACTGATTGATAACTGGCAGGAGAATAAATTATTGATAACTGACTGATTTATAACTGACTGATTTATAACTGACTGATTTATAACTGACTGGTAATTGACTGATTGATAACTGACTGATTGATAACTGACTGATTGATGACTGACAGGAGGATACCTGTTCTCCTGATGGACATAAACCAAAGCACAAGACTGACACGGTGTGGTCTTCTCTAGAGGCGTAACATAATGAATGTTGAACTGATCTCTCTACCATCGCTGATCAATTTTTAGTGTTTCTATGTGTTATACAAATTAACCTTCAATACACTCTAGGATGGTCATCTCTGAGTGATGACATAGTCTCTACCAGACTCCGGATCCCTGGAAAATCGTAGAAATGGAACAAATAGAGAGGAATATAACCGGCCAGGGAACAGCTCCGACGATCGCGTGCTGTTCCCTGTACGGTTATATTCCTCTGGCCGGCTTACTCCTCTGATTTGTTCCATTTCTACGATTTTTCCAGCGATCCGGAGTCTGGTAGAGACTAGTGATGACATAACGTTGAACTGATCCCACCACTACAATTACTGATTAAGCTCTTGTGTGTTTATGTGTGCAACATTATCAGTTTAGTGAGGATCTACTTCTGTCAGCAGTAAATGTATATTTTTGAAAATAATTCGTTAGATACATTTACCTTATTTCATAGATGATAAATGTACTCTTTTACCGTATTGAATGGCGCCATAGAGTCCATTCCAAGACACCATGAGGGTTTTAGGCGGTATTTATAATTAGTCTGAATTATTTTGAAAAAAAGAATATCTGTGCCACAATAATCAATTATTTAAAAAAAAATGACTGAGAAAGTACTCATATATTTGAATTCCTTTGAATATTTTAGAAACATTTTGAAAATAACTGTACAAAAATATCTTTATTCAGAATAATTGTGAAACCTCTGTGTGATTATTTCACATTTACAAATATTTACAAAAAATGGGGAACCTTGCCAAATGGTTAAATTCGTTTATTGCGCCATAAAAGTAAGCCCTATTGTTGCCTCTGTATATTTTTATATTTCACTGCTGGGCACTGGTGGATCCTTTGTGAAGGGCCATTGTTGCATGGCACCCAACCATACTTTGCAAGAATGTGTGAATTGCTATTTTCCCAGCCCACTGAACCATTTACAAAAAATAGTAGAAAATGGTAAATAATGGTAGAATGCTGTTATCATTATTTAGAAACCATTAGAACTATCCAATTCCACACGATGAATATTTCCAAAGTTTTAACCCTCAAACCACCGTATGGGGTCAAAACTGACCCCAGGCGTATATCAATGTGTGTCATTTCTGATCGAAAACAAATTTCCTTTCAGGAGTTTGTTTGTATATCTGTCCTATAACCTCTTATACGTTTTTACCGAGATTGGCTCATTGTTGATTAAGTTATCCTCGAATGTTTATGCATGGTCCAGTGGGGTCAAAACTGACCCCAGCATTTTTTTAAACAAACTTTTGCGACCCACACCTAAACTACTTATTGTAGGATCACCAAATGTTCAGAGAATGATGTACATGTAAGCAAAAATTATTGTAGCAACTTTTGTGCCATTTTTATGTTATATGACGACATTATGATGTCATCTAGGTAATATTGGCCGCCATCTTGGATGCTGACTGATGAAGTCATCAAATTAGCATAAATTATGAACATTGAGTCCTGAAATTTACGTTGAATTTTATAAGATGTGATAAACAACTGTTATTTGTCAGGAAAAACTTAAAACTTAAATGTTTAATACAAAATTGGAAAATTTTGTAATAAATATGTCTGTGAGAACTCCGTTGCCATGGCAACATGAAAAATGATGAACATACTTTGTTCACTGAAAATGTTTGCTATGAACATTTTCTAAAAAGTTACCAAGTTTGATGGCCCTAGCATAAGCCATTCAGGCGCTATATGGCATAGAAGCTGGTCTAGGCATCAAAAACCTCCCTCCCGGTCTGAATAGCGTTAGTGCAAAATGTGGTCCTCATGATCTTTTGCATAAATTATGATAATGAGATAGTAGTATTCTCACCTAATCATGTCAGACTGTCCCACATAGATTAACGAAACTATACATATATACAAATCACAAAAATATTCACACAAAAACTGTATTTGTACAAAACGTTTTGGGGTCAGTTTTGACCCCATACGGTAATCTACGTCACAAAAAAGCTACGGTGGTTTGAGGGTTAAAGGGCCAGGGAAATATATTTATAAAGTTGAAACAGTGTTACAAATATTTCTGAAGTATCAAATGTCCTAGACATATAATTACAAAACTTTAAAATCAATTCTAAACAATGGCCACAAACATCCGCATGGTGTCTTGGAATGGACTCTAATGTGTGTTTTGTCTTTAAAACATCTGTCTCATCAAGGCCTTTCAGGACTTTTAGTTTTTGAATGTATTTTCAGATTTATGTAATAAGTTACCGAATTGTATTTTTTTTATTCGGATTTATTTAATGAGCATAGGACAAGAAGCATGTCTGCTTATGCGAGTCTTCTGCTCAGTAAACATTAAACAAATTTTAAACAGTCAAAGTAAACGGCTGGCTTAACAATCAAAATGCACTAAAAGAATCTCCCAGTCTTTGAAATTTAGTTGAACACGTGGTCTAGAATTTGACTGTTTATGGAATATGGGAGGGAGGGGTTGCCCATAAGGAGTAGGGTACATACGGTACAGTCAGATGAATGGAGGGGGTCGAATGGGAGTATTTTTTTCAGGTTCAAACAGTCTATGGATTGTAACATATTGGTCCTTTCAACATTATACAGTTTGCAGTGTAACAGATAGTGCTCAGTAGTCTCGTTTGGATCACCACACTGACATGCAGGACTAGTTATACAATGGTGTTCGAATAGGTGTGAGTTAAGCTGGCTGAAGTCGAGTCTAAGTCTAGTCTGGTGAACTGCAGGGTATGCGTGGCCATGGGAGCATTGGGGGTGTCTGGGCGGGCTGACAAAGAAAGATTCCAGTTCTTTTTTTTTTAAATACTGATAGATAATGATGATTTGGCTGACAAAGGAAGTTGATTCCAGGAGAGAACTGCAGTTGTACTTTTGACCGTATTTTCAGTGTGTTAAATTACCAAGTGGGGATTTTTGACTAAATATTACATTCATATTACATTTCAAAGTGGCATAATCAAAGGAAAACACAGGCCATTTGCATTATTTTCAATATTTCAATATTAGTAACACGTCGACATAATTTTTTGACATTGGTAAGTTTTAAAAAATTCCTCTGGATTTTTGTACTGCCTAAATTGGCAGTTATTTCCGTGCGTAACAAAGTTAGTTTAATCGTGCATGTCACAAATCAATATTATATACTTGATAAGCCACTTGTGTCACTTTATGAGATTTTGGTCAGTAGGCAAACGGTTGTAAACATGGCATTTATTTGATGAAATCGCATGAAAGCTTGTAGAGTGGGGATTTTACAAAAGGACATTAGCAAGAAAGTACAACATTTGTAGTAACACCCATTAACAGAGCCTGACCAAATATTGTTTAAGAGATCAACGGAAAAAGTGCACATTTAAAATCAATTCATGTTATACTTGAAAGTACCATAATTAAAGGAAAAGGCAGGCATTTCCATTATTTTCAAGATTTGCAACACGTCAACAATCTTCTGGATTTTTAGGCAGTTATGTTTATGCTTAACAAAGGAAGTAGATAATCCTGCATGTCCAAAATATACTTGATAAGTCACTTGTGTCACATTTTTGTCAGGCCATATGGGTGATATCATCTGTGACCCTTAAAACTAATGCGAGCGTGCGAATAAAAGAAAATGTTGGCCCAAAGAAGGTTTCAGGGACGCTTATGAGATGGCCAGGAAGGTTGAACAAGTGATTGAACACACAGACTATCTTGTGCGAACAATAGCCTCTTCATTTCTGTTCTTTCACATCTTCTAATTTGACAATGGAATTTACGTTGGCATTCTATGACATTAGGAAACTTTTTCTGATATTTGTTTTAAACTATTTACTAATGTACGTACAATCTCTATGTATTGAATCTGTGTAAATTGAATCATTTTCCAGGTACTCTGTAGGAGTTACAGTTTGGCGCGTAGATGTCACCCATATAATCAAACCAACATGGCCTTAGGCCATCGCAAGTAAATTCTATGGATGACATCCAATGCAGAGTGCAAAAATAATGAGATAGTGCGAAAAAAAAAGATTGGTAAAAAAGCAAGATGGCTAAATTTTCCAAGTAGACATTAACGACGTAAGATTTGAAGTGACAAGTGGCATCACAACTAACGAGGCATTCATTCCTGCATGAGAGAAATGAACTGGTGCAGTGAAAGTGATACTAGTGTGGTACATTGGAATCACTTGCCAAGCTAGCAACTACATTCATGGCTTGTGGCACTTTTACAACTATCCAACAAGTTTAACTTCTGTAACTATAGTCATGGCTACATTCCTAGTGTCACTTCTACAAGTATAATTATTAGGCTTCAACACAACATTTTTCCCTATCCAACCATCCCCATAGAGGAAAAAAGATTTTGTTTTTTTCTGAAATCAGGCGAAATTAATGAGCGTGCTGATGTCATCCATAAAATTTACTTGCTGTGGCGTAAGCTAGAAATGCTAACGATTGTTAACATTGCGTACGTGTGCTTGATTAAATTGCACGAAAGCTTGTAGAGTAGAGGTAATATAAAAAAAAAAATCAGCAAGAAAGTACAAAATTTGTAACCTCATCTGAAAACAAACCAAAACGTTCCCATTCAAATTCAGATCACACTTCAAAATTACAGTTCAACTATTTCAAGCACACTTCAAAATGTTTTGCTTTAATTCTGGGGGGAAAACAGGGCTAGTAGCATTATGTTCATGATTCGTATCTTGCCAATTGACTTGTGTGTAAATGTCGGACAAATTTTATTCTATCAATAAGATCGCGAGATGCTAGACATTTGAAGAAATTGGAAAAAGAACAAAAATACTCTGGAACATTCAGGACTACTTAAATGTGACGAAATTTGCGTTTCTACTGTAAAGTTGACCGAAATGAGGAATGTAACTGTCCGATAAATCGATTTGAATAAAGGTTGATTGCTGATTCAACATGCGTCTTTCTTGCTTGTAGTATAGTAATTAAAACAACATCTTTCTTCCCCTTCCACACCTCATCGACCTCTTATCCATCATGCGGAAATGGACTGTTCCAAATCAACCCTTTGCAGAAATGGATAATTCCAAATTCCAGGTCATCATTTTGTGTTTAAATGTGGTCACACGGGAGTGCAATATCTTTTGTTTGGAGATAACAAAGAATTCCAAAGTATATCATAGTGCATCTCACTGCATCAAAAAAAAAAAAAAAAACAATGACAGAATATCGAACAAGCCTCATCAATTAGAAAAAAAATTCCTTTTAAATTTATACTTTGTGTGCAGAGTGCAAAACGTTATGTAGGGGCCGTTAAATAGTAGAAGACCGGTAACTAGGGAAACGTTTTCCTTGACTTCCTGCGAAACTAAGATATAATATGATGTAATGATATCATATGATATAGTATAGTATTACCATACCTTTACTTTACTAATAGGCCTTTGGCCTTAAGGCGTCATCGAGAAACGGTGAAAAATTGTTATTTTGTAACAATTTGTTATTTTGTAACAATTTGCGATAATTTCTAACCTCTAAGTGAAAAGGCAATCACACTAATGGTGGCATCATGAAAGAGAGCTGTGAATAATTCATTGTGTCTATAGCATTTCTCCACACAGCCGGGAAAATCTTTGTATACAGTCTATTGTACATTCCAAGGCTAGGGCGGTCCCGTATTTCATGACCTCGCATGACCTCTCCCAAACGGAGGAAAGCACAAAAACATGCATTGCAAGCATCATATGTGAGATATGTGCCCAGAGTAGAAATGACGGCAATGTTTCACCGTGATGATGTTTTTAAAATACGACCTTCTCAACTTTTCTTTTAAAAAATTTAAGCAAAGAAAAATAATTTACTAGTGCCTACCAGCCTGCCTAACGCCCTCCCACCCTGCCTAACTCCATCCCACCCTACCTAACTCCATCCCACCCTGCCTAACTCCATCCCACCCTACCTAACTCCATCCCACCCTGCCTAACTCCATCCCACCCTGCCTAACTCCATCCCACCCTGCCTAATTCCATCCCACTCTACCTAACTCCATCCCTTCCTCGATGCTAGATATGACCAAACTTCCGGGAGTTTTGAAAGCTCCTTGACATGACACAAAAGATATCCCTGTGTACATGGTAAGGTTCAAACGAGCCACACCAGAAATGTACTTCTTTATATGTCATGGTGTGACTCACTTCACTCCAACCCACTGCCTCCAACCCACGAAACAAAACGGCTAAGCGTGATGATGGATGCAGTTATCATGCATTTCGCTAGATGTCTCTACTGACGCAACAAACGGGTCGCACAGTTAGAGAAAATGTGCCCATCCGCAAGTAGATGACTTTCCATTTCACTTATACCCCCTTTCCACTAGGACGGCGCTCTCTCTGAAACCTCAAATTGGGAAGAGCGCGGTGGGATCGCCAAGGTCGCCATGGGAGCGCACAGAGAGCGCGGTGGGAGCGATATGGTCGCCAAGGTCGCCATCACCTACGCGACTGTTTTGAACCTGCTCAAAACAGTCGCAGTGAGAGCGCCGTTGACGGCGATCCAACGAAGAGCGCAGAGAGAGCGCGGTAAGAGCGCCGTGAGCGCCAGGAGAGCGCAATAGGCCTCAGCAGTGGTTTATGATACCAATTTAGCGAGGACGGCTCTCTCACCACGCTCTCAACTGCGGTTTGTGAAGAAGTATATTCGACACAGACTGAAACCGGAGAGATGTCCAAAATGTACCGGTGATGTACAATGAAACAAACTGAGATGGAATAACTAAGGTTTAAAAAAGCAAAAGTTTATCATTTCTCAACTTATTTTTGAATTTCAACATGATGACATTAGGTTTTCTTGTTCTTCATAGGTACATTTAGATTATTGAAGACGTCCTATTTTCAATAAATCGAAGTGTTTCAGTGATGTATGATTTACAGTAATAACGTGGCATCATAAAGAAATTTATGGTGAACAAGTTACATGACAGATTTTTTTAAAAAGCAGGAAGACAAACGTGTCTATTTCAGTCTGAGTGCCTGTACAGTGACCAAAATTGAATTTGTTAAAAGTCTTGATTTTATACTTTGAATGTTATGTAAGACGTTAAAGGATGACTTCAAAGATACCAAAATACACTTCTTAAAAAGATTCGTTCTTTATCTCAGAAATTTGTTGAGTAATCTTTCGAACCTTTGCTAGCTCATAAAAGGATGCTGACATTTTAGTTTTTCGTCGCGCCGAGAGCGCGCTGGGGTCGCCGGAGAGATTAAATTAGAGCAGCTTTTTCTGGCGTCGCGGCGCTCTCACGGCGCTCTGGTCAATTTTCCATCGCTGCGACGGAAAATTGGCCAGAGCACCATTTTTGATCAAAAATGTATATTTTTGCTGCCTGTGTCATGAAAAAGTCAACTGATCTGGAATTTGATATTGGGGTAGCTTTAGCACTAGAAATGGAAATGGGCTACATAGACCAGTCCATTTTGCATAGATACTAGTAGGGGTGTTCTGGAAGAGTCAATTCTTTTATGGGGGGGGGGGGGGTAAATTAAAGTTTTGGATTGCAATATGCTGTATTTGCTCGCAAGCAAATGTCGGCCTTTCTAGTGTTTCTTCTTTCTTTCTTTCTTTCTCCTGTCAAATCTTCAAAACGCGCCATCTCCGTCGTTCCTGGACCGAATGACCTGATCATGAAATTTGGCACGATGGTAGAGAGAGCCAATACTCCCAGGCCTTTTTTCCCCTTTTTCGCTTAATGTCTTTAAAATGATTTTATTGAGGTTTTATTATCATTTTTATACCAAACGGTATATTTTTGCCCCCTGTACCCTGGTATTACAATTAAATGGCCTGAAATTTGGTATAGATAGGCATTGTACATTTGGTTACATGATCCAAGTAAAATTTTTGGCATGAACTATTTTTAAATTATTAATTTCAGCACTTTTCTGTGGGGAAATTGGTTTTCTTTCGGCCTTCTGCCGTGACGTCACCCCACAAAGCTCCACACCTGCCATGGTGTCAGCTGAAGCAAGAGTTAATTGAATTTAATGAGCTGACCAATCAGCGAAGAGGAAGGCGAAGGCTAATTAATATTCATAAGCGGGGCCTTCCAACCTTGAATATAGAAACACATGCATGTCGTGACCACACAGCGGACGAATGCCACCCTTCGCCCGGTTTTATATATATAAAATAGTATACTATGTACTAGTAGTTTGCGAGGATTTGGAGTTCACAACAGGGTCATTTGGACGGTAGCAGAAGGTACGCGTTCCTTGAACGTTAGAGTACAAGTCTTTGTCGATGAATTTACCAACATTCCGCGTGGCAATATCAATCATTTTCGGTAGATTTGACTTTGGCAGGGTCAGTTGAGACAATCGAAGGAAGGTTACTTGGCGGAAATCGCGAGAAAATTGGCCAGTTTGCGTTTTGTTTTGATACGTAAGTTTGACAGTGGCGAGAATGATTATTTTCTCATCAATATTTCTCGTCAGAATGTTAGACTGTAAATCTAAACAATTGGCTTACCTATGCAATGTTTATATGAATAAAGATCAGTGGGTACTGAAATTATGTGTATTGCTCTCAGTCAACAGATCAGTATTTTCTCCACAGTGGCCACCTCTTTCTTGCCAGATAGATTTAGACAAGGCTGGAGCCAAGTGTTGGGCGTCAGGAGTTCGCCAGTCACTGGAGGAATGCGGCTATGGTTATGTATGGCATTGTCCTCTACAGCACAATACAAATTCGTCTCAAATTATCAATTCTATCAATCAGCGTCTGAAAGACATTTATTTTCAAACTTTTCTAAGAGAGATACACAATGACAACAAAGGTGGATCCGCTAAAAACAAATTGAGGTCTTACAGACTGTTCAAGTCCACTTATAATGTGGAACAATACCTGGATATTGACAATATTCGGCACAGGACGGCCGTCACAAAACTACGAGTCAGTTGCCACAAATTACACATCGAAACCGGAAGACATAACCGCACTCCTCTAGAACAACGAATATGTAGATACTGCAGTCTAGATAAGTTAGAAGACGAACATCATTTTGTAGTAGAATGTAGTTTGTACAAGAAGGAGAGAGCTGAACTCTACAGACTAATAGAATCCATGTTCCCCCACTTCATACAACTAAGTAATATAGACAAATTTATATTCCTTATGAATCTAGACAAGCCTTTACTTATAAAACATATCTGTTCTTACATTTTCAATATCACAAAGAAACGAGAAGAAGCCGAATGTACGCAGTAGAATACGATCCTTGAGTAGTGTAGATTCATTGTATCATTATATCATGTTGTATCATTTGTTGTGACCTGTACTAAACCCAGTGGGTATGAATGTACAATAAAGGTCTTCATTACATTACATTTATATAGTTGCCACATTTTTGAAATGCCCCCCCCCCAAAAAAAAAAAACACTCTTAGTGCCAGTGACGTCCGAACAGAAACCCTCGAACAAGGTAGAAACTCCTATCCTCCGGGTCTCGCACGCTACGAGCAGCAAATTGTTACGTATACAGTAAGACAATATTAGGTCCGAAGGCTGATTGCATACAAAGTAAAACAGTTTAACAGTGTTATACAGAATTATATACTTAACAAAGAAGGATAATGAAATATATAGATTAAACCAGATCAAGTTAAGTTGTTGGTCCTGGGATTTTTCAGGGAAAAAATATATATAAAGCGACAGGGCGGTAAAATTCTTTTAAAAGTTATAGACGTCTCTATTTCGGTAATGGTTCATTTTCAGTAATTGTTGAATGGCTTCATGTAATTTCATGATGAAAATTTTCTGAATGGAAGGTGTGGTGATTTCTTTCACTTTCGAAAAAAATAGGAGCTGGCGATTCCACTATGTAAACCAATCAGTTATGCATAGGAGATCCTGTGGAAGAGTATATTCTTCCATACGGGCCCGGGGCATATTGGGTATTAAAGCTCCATTTTGACCCGAACTCAATTCACAATATTAGTTCATTTTTGGGGAGAAGTTACTGTTAACGGTGCACATATCAGTTCTTCCGCGACCGGGTCAGTGATAGTCCCAAATTATTTTGGAGTAAGGGGATTTTAGCATCCGTTTAGTGGCCAGTTACTTTGTGAAAAATTAGCGCATTTGTCGACGAATCTTGGCTTCCGGGTATCGCTCCGAGGACGCAAACAGTGAAGCGCCCCGGGCAGCTTGAACGATGACGTCATCGCTACGGGCTTTCTAAATGAATTAGGATATTCATTATTGTGAGATTTTAGGTACTAGAATTTTCTTGTAAATCAGATATGTTAGGCCATATGGTACAATTGTACTTCCTGTATACTGTATAGGTGTAGTTCCCGGGAAAACTTTTGTTTGGACATACGGTGTCGTTTCAATGGGGGCGAGAAACTGGGGTGTGCCCCTAAATGTTCCATTTTCGAGCAGGGGTTATTTGGAACAGTTCAATGTTGCATGGAAAATGGTATGGCTGAAATATGCTGTATTTGCTCCTAAGCAAATGTCGGTCTTTCTAGTTACGTTTATCTTGCTGTTTGTTTTTCTTAAATCTGCCATGTAGCTTCTTCACCATAAATGTCTTTAGCATGCCACGCTATTTGTGTAATTCATAGAACACTGAGACACTTCGATCTATTGAAAATAGGACTTCAATTATCTAAATGTACAGATGAAGAACAAGAAAACATAATGTCATCATGTCGAAATCAAAATAAGTGTGGTAATAAAAAGTATTGTCATGGCGACGGCATTGTTGTTTATAAGTAATAAAGATTGTTGTCGAAGGTGTTTTGTTGTATTTAATACTTGTGTTCTATCCTTTCGCCTAGCTGTATGTATGGAGATTGTTTTACGCGATGGATTTTTGTATGGCTTTGCTATTAACAAGAAAGGTGATCTCTTATGACGAGTGAATCATAAGTGTTTCTCATTGATTATACAATTGAGGTCCTCATTTGCATAAAATATATCAGTTGATCTCCTCTACCTAAATAACAATGTATTCATGGTATGAAAGTCTTAGCAAAAAAAGCTATTGTAGCATGTTGTCATAAATTATGTAAATGAGACCCTAATTTGCATGACTTACGTCCGCATGTTCATCTTAACGTACATGTTGCTACCAAATGGAATTTTTGTCATTTAACACTACGATAACAATATCTCATTAATATCCCAGGTAGAATTCGACCATATTACGTAACAGAACTGCTGCAACATAAAGATACACATCATGACTCTTGTTGTTATATGCATGATAAAGTGCGCCCTCTGTCTGCTTACAAGATAACTGCAATACCAAGACGTAGGTAGGCATGTATGACGTGAGAGTTCAGTTATAGTCAAAATCGTTGACTTCTCACAACATCGTTTATTCACCACAAGGACTGAGTTTATGTTTACATGGGTTCATGTCCATCAATATTGCTCATGAAAATATACGTCCACCGGTTGGATCTCATTGACGTAACGGAAATACATACATTAAATACACATCTGGCTTTTGTTATTTACAGACTCTGTGAAGAATGTAAGAGTAAGAAACGCTGTAATAATTGGACTGAAGATACACACTTTTCACCCCCCCCCCCCCATTTCCTACTAAGGAATGTAGTAAGGGACAGTGAATCAATTGGAGTTATGAAAGAGTCCAATATGGCAGCAGCTCAGATTGTGTACAGGCACAAGAGCACACTCCAATACAAAGATGGCAGCATAGCACAATTCTGGCACAACCACATACTCACACACGCACATGTACACACACACACACACACACACACACACACACACACACACACGTACACACACACACATGCACACACACACACACACACACATTGTCACACACACACGCACACACACACATGCACGCATGCATACACACAGATACACACACACAGATGCACGCGCGCACACACACGCACACACACACACGAGTACATACACATACACGCACACACACACACATACACACGCACACACACACACACGCACGCACACACGCACACACACACACACACACACAAAAACACACAAAATGTCAGTAAAAGACATGGCAGGCATACACCTTTCACTTTGCCAGTCAAAAGTTTATAGTGAAACATTTCTTGAAAATGGCTTGTTTCTCCTTTTTGTAAAAAAAAGAACATTGTGTCATTCATCTTGAAACAGACCATTTTAACCAAGAGGTAGACGTTTTTGTACCCTGTCATCTTTCTGCAGCCTTTTTCAACAAAGAAAAAAGCTTCTTGTTCAACCTTAATCATTATATGGCCTCCTTCGGTCATATTGACCATGGTAAAATCCTAATTATTATCAGCCCTACAGCGTCGACTGTGGCTAAACAGTCCTATACGAGGATGACAGTCTCTGCCACATAGGGCACATCTGTAAGCTGACTCAGGTCAACCTTAATCAGCTGCTAAATACCTCAGCAGCTCCCAGATGAGTTTCATAATTTAAAAGTAATAAGTATTGGCAGCTGAGCAGTTGTATGTAGAATCATACCATAAGCAGATTCCTGAAAAATCACTTGATGCTATGATATCATATAGCTCTGTCCTGCCACTTGCTGCCGAACACTCAACTTTACAATTCTGTCTGCTACTTTAGTACTGTAAATGCATTTAAGTTTGCAGGGATTTAATTTTGCGGTAGAGGGAAAAAGGACTTTTCACGGTGGTTCGTGGTAGCGCCATGCGTTGTAGTTTCTTACTGCCACGGCAAAATGTTTGCGGTGGTTTTAAGTTTGCAGTGAAGTGGCCACAGCAAAAACCGCAAACATTAAACCACCGCGAAAGTTTCTGCATTTACAGTAAAGTTGGTGACAGTTGTCTGGTTCCTCAGACCACATATTTGTCTGGAGAAGAAGAAAAGAGGGAACTAAGATAGCGAAAACCATATGTTTCCTTTCCATCATGGTAAACGTAAAATACTGTAAATGCAGAAACTTTCTGGGTGGTTTAATGTTCGCAGTTTTCGCGGTGGCTGCTTCACCCCGAGCTTAAAACCACCGCAAACATTTTTTCCATGGCAGTAAGAGACTACAGTGCATGGTGCTACCGCGAACTCAAAACTACTGCAAACATTTTTTCCATGGCAGTAAGAGACTATACAGTGCATGGTGCTACCGTGAACTTATAACCACTGCAAACATTTTTCCATGGCAGTAAGAGACTACAGTGCATGGTGCTACCGTGAACTTATAACCACTGCAAACATTTTTCCATGGCAGTAAGAGACTACAGTGCATGGTGCTACCGCGAACTTAAAACAACAGCGAACTTAATTTCATTCCCAGTACTTTCCTTCCTCCCTAACATAATATTTTACAACGACAACGATAATGATTTCATCGAATGACTATTTGTACAGGCACGGACTCTTCAGCACTGTTGCCATGGCACAGCCACAGGTGAAACATATTAAATGCTACATTGTTGCACTTCACATTTAGCAACATTATTTGCAACACTATTCTGTATTCTACTGTGTTATTGCACTTGATTGCAATTCTCATGACCATAAACATAATCAACAATCACACACCTTGTCACGACTCGAGTTATATCAATTCTATGACTTGATTTTCAGACAAGACCAACAAGAGTTCGTTGACCACAATACCTCCATGAAATATTTTTAGTCCCCTTTTTAAAAAAAAAGCATTTGGTTAGTTACAATGTATTATTAAAAGGTCCTCGTTAAGCTTTGCTGACCACAATTTTCCAGAAACACAAACAGACACACCCCTATTGGTGAATGGCATAGCCCACAGCCAGGCTGCTACTACAGAACACATGTAAGTTGTAACCTGACCCTAACTGGACTTAAACAGTAATACGACCCATAAACAACGGAGAAGCAACACAACCCAGAAGTAAATTGTACTCATCAAGCAGATATTGCCGTCAAACTGCCCCTGCAGTTCCAGTGCATGGTGCTAGGTGGCCCAAACTTCCACCACTTCCACAATACATTAAAATCCATGCATCACAAAACAACAACAACACATGTCACGGGCCCAAAGACACCAGAACAGGGAGTCCAACTGCATTACCAAGGTCAAACACAAGGATGCCCAAAATCAAACCTCGCCGTCAGGTCAAGAACACAAACATCACAATCACACATAACCTTCTGGAGACATATTGCAGTATCCTCTACCAGGCTCCGTGGATCCGTAGTCTAATTGTAGAAATTGGACAAATTTACATATTACGCTAGGGGAGTCGGTCGGCCAGTAAAAACACTATCTGTAGGTCACAAGCTGTTCCCTAGCGGCTGTACTTCTCTGGCCGGCTTACCTCTACTTGTTTGTGGTTTTCCCAGCAACCTACGGAGCAGGGCTCTAGCCAGCTATAAATTTTTTTCAGCCAATTCCCATTGTCGGGAAAACATTATTCCAGGAGTTAGAGAGACTGAACTGAGACCTTGAAAAACCGGTTATAATGAGATTATCGTATGCGAAAGGGCACCGACACACATTGTCAACAATCAAAACAAACAGTGTGTGGCTTTTACGGCCGTGGACGGTGTCCCCAAGCCGCCTGTAGCTTCCACCAAGGAGCTTTTATCAGATTTTTGTCTGTCAAGGTTGACGGATTGGTT
>NC_049991.1:21514420-21519245 GCF_000003815.2 Branchiostoma floridae | reverse complement strand
ATATCCACATAACTACTCACCATGGAGAACACAGACGGGAAGGAGATATCCCCATAGTTACTCACCATGGAGAACACAGACAGGGAAGGAAGGACATATCCCCATAGTTACTCACCATGGAGAACACAGACAGGGAAGGACATATCCCCATAGTTACTTACCATGGACATAGACAGGGAAGGAAGGACATATCCCCATAGTTACTCACCATGGAGAACACAGACAGGGAAGGACATATCCCCATAGTTACTCACCATGGAGAACACAGACAGGGAAGGACATATCCCCATAGTTACTCACCATGGAGAACACAGACAGGGAAGGACATATTCCCATAGTTACTCACCATGGAGAACACAGACAGGGAAGGACATATCCCCATAGTTACTCACCATGGAGAACACAGACAGGGAAGGACATATCCCCATAGTTACTCACCATGGAGAACACAGACAGGGAAGGACATATCCCCATAGTTACTTACCATGGAGAACACAGACAGGGAAGGACATATCCCCATAGTTACTCACCATGGAGAACACAGACAGGGAAGGACATATCCCCATAATCAGGTACAGGGATGTCTCCAGTCTCTTACATCTGCAAGGGAAGGGAGAACAGGATATTACAGGGCAAACCACAGACATCTACATTGTCCTGACAACAGAGAGATTCGGTTAGGTAACGGTTACAGTTTCTCGATTTTCCTCACAGGTAACTAGAGTGACATGAAACTAGATAATTCATAAAACAATAGGCCGATCCTGAAGGCATATCACAATTAGCAGTTTAACCAATGCTAGCCTGGCATTTAGCAGTTTGACCAATGAGAGACTGGCTGCATGTCTGTTACATAATTGCATTATTATGTTTTTATTTTACGTTTTGACAGAAATGGCAGTGGAACTGCAGTGCCATTGTAACCTGCCAGGTGTCGCACATTCTACGTTTTGACAGAAATGGCAATGGGCCTGCAGTGCCACCATGACCTGCTAGGTGTCGCACAATTCTACGTTTTGACAGAAATGGCAATGGGCCTGCAGTGCCACTGAGACCTGCTAGGTGTTGCACATTTCTACATTTTGACAGAAATGGCAATGGGCCTGCAGTGCCACTGAGACCTGCTAGTTGTCGCACATTTCTACATTTTGACAGAAATGGCAATGGGTCTGCAGTGCCACTGTAACCTGCCAGGTGTCGCACATTCTACATTTTGACAGAAATGGCAATGGGCCTGCAGTGCCACTGAGACCTGCCAGGTGTCGCACATTTCTACATTTTGACAGAAATGGCAATGGGCCTGCAGTGCCACCGTGACCTGCTAGGTGGCGCACCTGTCCAGGAACACGCAGGAGAAGACTGTCCCCAGCAGCGCCAGGACCCAGATGACGCCGTGCACCCATTGGCCGAGAGCGCCGCTGTCCCGCAGCGTGAGCCACGGCATGTAGGAGGCCGCGATGAAGAAATAGATCACCGCGCGGTCGCACACGTGGAAAAAATGGAGAAGAGACCTGGACAAATGGATGAATATAAAAATGATCACATGCCTATATAACAGTTTTGGCATATGTTACAAGGAAATGCTTAATGTTGCTTATTTTGGCCAGCAGGTGAGAAAAACTGGTTGTGCAAAAGACTCTTGTGCCCTCAGATAAAAAGTTTGTCTTACATGTGGAACAGGTGGAACGTACCTGAGTTTACCTGTCCAGCAGGTGGAACGTACCTGAGTTTACCTGTCCAGGCCAGCAGGTGGAACGTACCTGAGTTTACCTGTCCAGGCCAGCAGGTGGAACGTACCTGAGTTTACCTGTCCAGGCCAGCAGGTGGAACGTACCTGAGTTTACCTGTCCAGGCCAGCAGGTGGAACGTACCTGAGTTTACCTGTCCAGGCCAGCAGGTGGAACGTACCTGAGTTTACCTGTCCAGGCCAGCAGGTGGAACGTACCTGAGTTTACCTGTCCAGGCCAGCAGGTGGAACGTACCTGAGTTTACCTGTCCAGGCCAGCAGGTGGAACGTACCTGAGTTTACCTGTCCAGGTCAGCAGGTGGAACGTACCTGAGTTTACCTGTCCAGGTCAGCAGGTGGAACGTACCTGAGTTTACCTGTCCAGGCCAGCAGGTGGAACGTACCTGAGTTTACCTGTCCAGGCCAGCAGGTGGAAGGAGGTGGACAGGCTGAAGAGAGCGATCAGCGCCAGCCCGTACACGATGGCGTTGACGACCTGCAGGGTGTTGTCAGCCAATCGGAGCAGCTGGAGGATGGCGAAGAGGCTGGGCACGATCAGCAGCTGGGGAGGACGGAGCAGGGGGTCAGGTTACAGAACAGGGGGTCAGGTTACAGAACAGGGGGTCAGGTTACAGAGCAGGGGGTCAGGTTACAGAGCAGGGGGTCAGGTTACAGAGCAGGGGGTCAGGTTACAGAGCAGGGGGTCAGGTTACAGAGCAGGGGGTCAGGTTACAGAGCAGGGGGTCAGGTTACAGAGCAGGGGGTCAGGTTACAGAGCAGGGCATCAGATTACGGCAAGGTACAGGACAGTCATGCAGGAACCAACTAGATGTACGGGTTTCTCCCCAGGGGTATGTTGTTCCCCCAGGGGGTGGGGAAGTACATACCTGTGTCTAACAGAGCTATGTGTTTCAGGGGGTGTACAGGCTGCACCCCAGTGGGTGGGGATGCACATGTTGTTCTCCCTGGGAGGAGAGTTAAGCCTTTAAGCCAACTTAAGGGTTGTACCCCAGGGGGTGGGGACGTATGGAATGTTCCCCAGGGGGTGGGGATGTACTTACCCCTTGTGTGACAGAGGGTGGGGATGTACAGATTGTTCCCCAGGGGGTGGAGAAGTACGGGTTGTTCCCCAGGGGGTGGAGAAGTACAGGTTGTTCCCCAGGGGGTGGAGAAGTACGGGTTGTACCTCAGGGTGTGGGGAAGTACGGGTGGTTCCCCAGGGGGTGGGGAAGTACTTACCCCATGTGTGACACAGTTAGCGATGTGCTCCAGGGGGGTGGGGAAGTACTTACCCCATGTGTGACACAGTTAGCGATGTGCCCCAGGGGGTGGGGAAGTACTTACCCCATGTGTGACACAGTTAGCGATGTGCTCCAGGGGGGTGGGGATGTACGGGTTGTTCCCCACAGCAGGGCGGTTCATGAACCTGTGACAGAAAAAGTGATACGTTCCATGTGAGTTACCAACGTGCATGTGAAACATAAGTACACAGACGAGTACAATCGCAATTTGCTAGATATTAGCAGTAGCCGGATTGAATGAAGCTTTCAGCTTTGTCTGACGTAATACCTGTGCTATCTCGGGACAGGTGTGTGCAAGTGTTTACTTGTGTGTGCATGTGTTTACTTGTGCGTGCAGGTGTGAACACGTGTGTGCAGTTGTGTACAGGTGTGTACAGACGTGTAATACCTGTGCTAGCTTGGGACAGGTGTGTGCAAGTGTTTACTTGTGCGTGCAGGTGTGAACATGTGTGTGCAGTTGTGTACAGGTGTGTACAGACGTGTAATACCTGTGCTAGCTTGGGACAGGTGTGTGCAAGTGTTTACTTGTGTGTGCAGGTGTGGACATGTGTGTGCAGTTGTGTACAGACGTGTAATACCTGTGCTAGCTTGGGACAGGTGTGTGCAAGTGTTTACTTTTGCGTGCAGGTGTGAACAAGTGTGTGCAGTTGTGTACAGCTGTACACAGGTGTGTGTAGGTGTGTGCAGGTAGGAAAAATGTGACTGTATGGGTGTGTACAGGTGTGTACAGACATGTATAGTTGTGTGCAAGTTGGAAAATGTGTGTGCAGTTGTGTGAAGTGCAAGTGTGTAAAGGTATGTGCAGGTGTGTGCATGCGTGTACAGGTGTGTACAGATGAGTACCTGTGCATACAGGTGTGTTGGTGTGCTCAGGTGTTAACATGCATGTACAGGCGTGTACAGATGTGCGTGCAGGTATGTACTGGTTTGTGCAGGTGCGTACAGGAGAATAGCATTCAAGGTGTATCATAGTCATGACATGACTCATGAGCATGTCACATTACCAACAGGTTGCTCAAATTAACACCAAACTCGTGTGTCTCAAAAAACAAATGGAACAAACGAAACAACAACAACAACAGTCCCGGGGTGGCTCCTTCTTCTTTCTGCCTGAGGCCAGCGCAGCTTCCTTAATCTCCAAGCAGATCCTACGATGGCATAAGATAGTACTAAACTGGTCAAGGAGTGTAGTCAGTTTTAAAAAGGTGTCCATTGGTCCCGGTAGCGAAACACACTCCTAAGCCGGCTTCACTCCTCTGCCAGCTTTTGATACTATCTTATGCTATCGTAGGATCTGCTTGGAGATTACAGCTTCCTGACCTGGACTTGAGAGGGCCATGTTGCCCACCGGCGCAGCAGACCATGGTGTTGTCTCCCCCCTCCCTCCGCTGCACCCGGAAGTGCTCGCCTCGTCTCGCCTCGTCCCAAAATCTGCTATCTGTGCAACATTCTGCGGCGTCTAGTGGTCTGACACTCGCGCTGGGGTGGGGTTATGGGCAGGGTAGGGCAGGTGCGTGTCTCCCAACTTAGTCTCGTCGCTGGATATCGCGATTTTTGAGATGAAACCTTCCAAACATGACAAGACTTCTCTCGACCGGCGTTTTGATGGGTGGAGGGACGAACCATTGCGAGGGAGGGGGTGCGTGGACTCGTCAACTCGCGCGCGTTTCGGCCAAATATTGCAAAAAATTCTGAAAAAAATATACCAAAACAAATAACACATTCCCTTATGAAATGCAAGTAATTCATGTACAGCCATCAGTAAAAACAGGCTCCCAACACATTTTTCCCTTTCCTG
>NC_049991.1:21495954-21509679 GCF_000003815.2 Branchiostoma floridae | reverse complement strand
CAGGTACATTGGTCTGGTGCAGGTAATTTTTAATGTTACTTGCACCAGTGCAGGTATGCAGAAAAAAGTATTTCAAGCCCTGTTGATGATACGATGATATGATGAATAACAGAAAACTCAATACCTGAATATTTATTTCAGAGGGCGTAGCTAGGCATTCATGCGGGAAATATCTGTTCCGAATATCCTAGTTTTTCCGGCATACAATGACTTATTTTACATTGTTAATGGCACCTCGTATGAGGATGAACTGAACTGATGACTTAGACATGTCAAAATGACATATACACATAACTTAATATGCTGTAATTTTATTTCATACATTTACCAAGTATATGTGAAACAATCCGCTAGAGGGCCCAAACCTATACCCCTGTAACAGTGGTGTTCAAGGACTGCTAAACCGAAGACGCCTAACGGCTTAAGCCTTTATGGCCGAACGGTTTGCACGTTCGATTTGTGATCCGGCTGCCCGGGTTTGGCGCGGGTTCGAATCCCGGGAGTCGGGGTGTTGTTCCTTTCTGTTCTTACTCGCCCCTCTGGTTGTTTCACTGGTTCCCACGCCGGCCCTGAGCTAACATTGCATGTTCTCACCTGGAGATATCAAGCCCGGAAGTTCCGCTACAGTACCGTAACAACATGCTAGGGGGCCCAAAATCTTCACGTTTCATGCTCTCATCAAGACCTACCAACTGGTCAACCACACACATACGTGGTGTCTAAAGCCAGCAAGCGTCTCTTCCTCGTCAGTAGACTGTGCCGATCCGGAGTACCAGCATCTGAACTCACCATCATATACTGCGGGTACATTCGTCCCATTCTGGAATATGGTGCTCCCTGCTGGAGTGCCGCACTCACAAGCAAACAGTCTGCAGCCCTAGAGCGAGTGCAGAAACGTGCCTGCAAAATGATCATTGGACGCCGGTACGACTCCTACTCAGAAACGCTAGAACAGCTCAATCTCCAACGCCTATCAGACCGCCGTCGGAGCCTGTGTGTTGACTTTGCTACCAAAGTTGAGAAATCCCCACGGTTCTGTTCTTGGCTGCCCCCACCCGTGTCCAACAGCATGGTAGAAACTTACGCTTAACGAACTCTAACTGTACTTTACTCCTCAGACAGACTATTACAATTATGGCCTCCTCATACGGACTTTAATACGAACTCTTTTTTACAAAGTTGTCTTGTTTTAAAAGTCTATATAAAGTCTAAACCTGTAAATAGCGGGATTCTTTGAACGTAACAAATTTGTATTACGTCGATACTGTATCTTAAGTAGTAACTATTGACCCATTGTTTTAACAACGTTCAACAAGTGTTTCTAATTGATGTGTTTTGAATGGATCATGATTGTAATATCCTCGCAATTCAGCCTCATAGGCTGCCAGGAGGACTATTATGCTTATTGCTCAATAAACCAGTCTACTACTACTACTACTACATACATACACACAAACGCTACGGCAAACAAAATCTTCTAGCGAAGGTATTAAAAGTTTTTTTTTTTTGAAAGAGCAAAACATTCACCTTGCATCGGCCGGGAATCGAACCCGGGCCTCCCGCGTGGCAGGCGAGAATTCTACCACTGAACCACCGATGCGGATGACAAATCTAACTAAAATAAACACGTCAGTTTGTCAGCGGGAATTCAAGTGCAGTTGTTCTTCTGTCCGCTAGTGGTCGGTACGCTGGCATAAGATACTAGTAGCATCAACGGTGGTATTCTCCACTTACACACTTCCCATAACTTAAGTGCGAGAGGGTTCCGGATATGGCTGCTCCGAACTCCGGAACTGACTCCAAGGGCACAGAAAATTGGTTCTAACCAATTCCGAACACAGAAAACATCAAGGAGATGATAGTTTGGTTAGGAAGGACAGAGCAGGCTATTTAATCACTTTCCGACAGGAAAAAAACAAAGGCTGCAGACGAAACGCCAAGGTGTGGCCCTTGAGGTCATCGGAAGAAACCAACTAACAGCCACAGTGGTGCACGTGTTAAGTAGTTACTTCTGACCACAAAACTTGTAAGATTCTCGGCCCAAATGATAACTGTACTATATTCGCCAGACAACTTATTAGTTTATATGCTTTTCCGCCCTCGTACTGAAGGTTTTAGCTGGTTCCACCCTGGTTTCGCACCCTGAGCAACTGTGGTAGCATCCAAGTAACATCCATATCCGGAACCCTCTCGCACTTAATTATGGGAAGTGTGTAAGTGAGCGGCAAGCCTTGTTTGACAATCGGCCTTTTTTGTTTCCTTTATGACGATTTTTTCCCCTCCCCTTCGGAAACATCCTCCATTTTCGTTGAAAATGTGTCCTTAATAGCGATATTTAGTTTAGTGCAGTATTACTAGTTGACACATATTTCTCATTGTTGCTACCGTGTGTTGTTGACTTTTATAGCTAGACTTGTGACTTGTATATAAGAATAATATACTGGCGGTGAAGAGGTGAAAACTAAGAACATAAAAATAACGCATTTTAATACAGCATGAGGAGTCCAAATCTTCAACGTACTCTCGAAGTTCCAGTCAGCATGTAGTACCGCACTGTGCCGCAGAGCGTCGCTTGTGTGATATGACTTGCATAGTTGCGATTTTTCGTTAGACGAATTGTTTAGCCTCCTTCAACCTGCCAAATAAGCTAAAGCGTGATTTTCTACAAGCAACTGCAGTCTCTGTTTTGCTATATGGTAGCGACAGGTGGACATTAACAAAACGACTAGAGAAAAAACTTGACGGCAACTACACTAAGATGCTACGTGCGGCTCTAAACATCTCCGGGAGAACACATCCTACAAAAAAAAAAAAAAATACAAAAAAAAGATACAAAAAGACTGTTGTGTGGAGATCTACCACCGTTATCTCAGGTCATAAGAGAAAGAAGGCTGAGGTTTGCTGGTCACGCATGGCGCAGTAAAGATGAGATCATAAGTAACGTTCTGCTGTGGACTCCCAAACAAGGTAATGCAAGCAGAGGTAGACCACGCAAAACATATGTACATCAACTTTCTGAAGATACTGGCTGCTCGGCTGAAGAACTGCCCATGGAAGCTTAGATCGGCCCGTAGGCCGCTTTTAATAGAGGCCATGAGGAAAGAGGTAATTCTGGTTCACCTTTATCCGAGGGGTGACCTATATGCGTTGTTTGCAAGAAAAAGCCCATCCAGGGATATAAAGTCTATAGACGTTGGTTTCACATTGGAACTAGGGGTGGGTACCGGTACAGAAAATTCAGGTCCAGGTCCGGTTCAGGTCCAAAGGATCAGGTCCCGGTCCGGACCTGAACCTGATTCAGTATGACTCATACCAATGGTCCATTTCACTACAAAGAAATCTGTTTGGTCTTTGGTGGAGTATTAGACTTACACTTGCGTTTTAAAATCCTACAACGCTAACTGCACATGTACGTCTGGCTATAAAACTTAGTAGAAATGACTATAAACTCTACTCTACTTCACTCTTGTTATTTTCTTCCACCTGCAAGCGCCAAAACGTGTGAATGCCTGATCAAATAATATGTTAATTTTCTAATCGGTCCAACATCCGGTCCATCTAATTTCAGGTCCGGTTTTTCTGGACCGGTCCAACAAGAAAAACCGGTTTTGTACCGGTACGCTGTACCGATACCCAGCCCTAATTGGAACATTTTGAAAATATTGCAAATTTGTCAGTAGACTTAATACTCCAAAATCTGCTGTTTTAAAAGACAACGGATAAAGGTTACCCCGCGGACAAAGGTGAACGAGCGTTATACGACAAACAAAATATATAACAGAGGTACAGTTTACCATGCACAGTCATGTCCCGCCAGTGTTGGTTCCGCGCCATTCCGTGACAATCCTACCCACTGACCTGTTCAGTGACACCGTGAATCTTATCGGCAAGTTCATCCCAGGCACCTGTAACATACTCTCCAAGCAGAGGTTAGGCTCCGGTTGTTTTTTAACGTTTTTTAGTCGTTTTTATCGGGCTTTCTATTTTTTATTATATCTTAACGTTAGGCCGGACACAAAAAAAATGACAAAATAGAAAGCCCGATAAAAACGACTAAAAAAAACGTTAAAAAAACAGCCGGAGCCTAACCTCTGCTTGGAGAGTAGGCCGGACACAACAACAACAAAAAAAATGACAAAATAGAAAGCCCGATAAAAACGACTAAAAAAACGTTAAAAAAACAGCAGAAGCCTAACCTCTGCTTGGAGAGTACCTGTAACATGCACGGCAGAGTCAGTCGTGCAGAAGACAAGGCACGAGAAGGGTTTTCCTTCAACACCTTTCTCTACTACTCTCTAAGCAGAGTTTCGTCTTTGACGTGTTTTAGGCTTTTTTTTTTGCCTTTCCATTTTGTACCGTTTTCATGCGTCTGCAGGCGAAACATGTTGCCCTAAAACAAAAATGCCAAAAACAACAACAACAACACGTCAAGTCGGTCGGAGTCGAACCTCTACATCTAACGTTATACATACAGGGCACATCTGTAACCTAACTCAGGTCTGTTGTAAAGTTCTTTTCTCAGGATCCGCTTTTCTGCTGCACTGCGCATCAGTCTGGTTTCTCCTGATTTTAGCTGCCTGGACAGTGTGCATCTCGAGCTGGGTCTGGCATTTGCATTGTCCTCCCAGTGCCCTGTGTCAATACCAAGAATCTTCATGTCTTGCAGACGCCTTTCGTAAGACGTGCAGAATGTCGCAAAATCGCAAGACAGACCCCACACCTGCTTGGCGATAACTAGATAGATTAATTTGGACATGGAAAGGATTTCAGGTATCGGCGAGGTGGTTGGAGTCAAAATTGTGGTGTATCGTCGTTTTGCTGAACCGTCTTCTGAAGGGAAATTGCGATAAGAGCAACTGGCCATCCAAGAAAAAAGGAACAAAGGAAGAAAGGAGAGTACACGTGAGAATGTGCATATGGAAAATATTGGATTATCGAAGATTATATCGATTATGGATTATTATTATTAGAGCTATCATGGAATATGGAAGATAATACAAACATATAACATCACCGACCGGAGGTCAATTCCAGGCTAGTACATATTTCACTCCATTTGGGCCCTATCTGACATAGCTTGTTTTAAGTTCTCAAAATAGAAGATAATAGATTGTGCACTACATGGATGAACGAGTCTTTTGTTCGCCGATCTCTGGCCTAGTTGTCAAGTTAGTTCAGGTCAGTGGAGTCATCAAAGATGTCTGCATGAAGGTTCTCTCTCATTTCATTTTCATTTTTATTTTCATTTATTTAACCAGGAAAATCACTCTCACTGCCTGCTTTCCATGTGCCCCTGAAATACATAAACATAGTACATACAACATGATTTCGAAATACACTGACATTAATATAGGAAAAGGGTAGCAATCTCTGTCACTGATCCTTACCAAGATTTCTAACTCTACTTTCCGTACTCTCCATGAATTCTGAAACAAAATAATTAATGAAAATGTTTGCCATTTTGAAAATGTCAATTCTGAACCAAAAACTTTTTGAAACGCGCACTTGGGAGGTGTCAAATTTGGCGCGAAAATCCAGCATGGTGTGACGACCTTTGACCTAATTAGGCCTGGCACGACGTGTGCTCCAGCGCGTACGTGTGTCCTTCCGCGTAAACAAAGGAGTCCTCGAAGAACCAAATTATTTCCCCTCGCCAGAGCAGCAAGTGTCTGCATTCGGAACTGTGCGGATATAAACGATCTAAAAAGCTGGTGATGGATCTGTACCGATCAAAGATGACTTTAATCAGGGCTTGATTTCTTCATTTATCGACCGCGGATAAATAATTACGGGCAAAACTGTAATGTCACTCGGGGCTGTTCTAATTATGTAGGTGGGTTCAGTTTTTCACACTTTTGATCTGTCTGTTTTCGCTGCAGTTTGTACAAAATAAAAAACAAAATTTATACGTGTCATGATTTATTATTTTTGATCTATCCAACCTAAGATATAACTTAGCAAAAGAGTATTCCTATGAATAAGAATTAAGGAACTTATTTACTTTGCCCCCCTGCCATGTGGTTTGTTCCGTGTTCCCCCAGCGTTGATGGGCTCACGGCCGTGCTGTGCGAGTGAAGCCGCTATGCCGCCAGCCTAACCCGCGGGACGCGCTAAAGCTGGCGTCTACTCTCTCCCACGGCCACAACGACTTGTTTCCCGCCCAGTTTCCGCCGTGTGCCCGGCAGATCCTGGCCGATAGGACGGACTGCGAGGCGCCAAGAGCAGCGAGGGACGGCGGCGGGCGGCGGTTTTGTCCGGACCCGACCCGCTAGCTCCGTGGTCACGGTGTCCCACCCCCGAGCCTACCCGGGCTCCCAGCACGAACTCTCCGCCTCTTTCCTCCTCTCCAGGCCCACGGATCTGCACCAGGACTCGACATTTGCACGTATTCCTGCCTCATCGCGACTTCTTCGTGGAGAATAGCGTCAGGAATCGCAGAAATATACCGATTTGGTGAGCAGTTGTCCCGTGGTGCGACCCCCCTCCCCACTCACCCAGTCAGCTCGCAGAAAAAGAAGAAAAAAAAATCGCGGAATAATCAGGTCAAAACTTTCTTCGCTTCTCTCTTCGGATACTTCTCCACCATTCTCCACGATGTAAAGGTGTTGTGGTGACCATTGACGCGTTCTCCCGGATTTTAAGCGAGTACCCTCCCCAGATTTGGAGTACAGACCGCTGCAGCAACCCTGTGCCACCATGTCGCGGAAGGGAGAACCCTGCAACAAATTCGCCGCCAACATCTTCAACAAGGCCAAGTGTCAAAACTGCTTCCGTCCTCGGGAAGAACATCTTCTCAACGACTCAGACATGTCCCAGGTAAGGGAGCAAACCCTCAAAACTTTCTTCCATCCCCGTCTTCTGATCCCAGTTCCCAAAATATTATGTAACGTTAGACCCCAAAGCGTCCAGCTGCGTTTCTGTGTCAAAAGCGATTGTTCCTAACCCTGACTGACTTTTCAGTCTTTGTTCCAAGTTTTTTTTCCCAGCGCTGTTGTCAGGTTGCAGAGAATTTATCTGTTCATGGCGAAACTTTTTGGATACGTTATGTTCTTCATCTAAGTTCTAGGCATAACTTTTAAAGCAAATATTCACACTAGTAACTCCCCACTAATTTTGTATAACTGACGTCAAATAGTTTTGCTTACATTGCATATTTTTGAAGAAGGATCTTAAGAGGCAAAAGTACTTTCTTAAGTCCTCATATCTGAGCCATTGCGATGCCACGCCCACTCTGATGCTCTTTTCCTGTTTGTTTGTTTGTTTATATTGGCATGTGTTTGGTGATAGCTGGTTGGCGAGGGCTGTACTAGTATTTGCGCTCTGTCAACATGCCTGGCAGGACAGCCATATATGTGTCGTCTCTTCGCTCTGATTGGGGTGTATCTCTGCTAGATAGAAATAGTCGTTAGCGCACCAGTCAAGTGTTTTCCTTGAAATATATCTCACGACGTAAGAAAGTATATCTGACTATGGTGAGGTCATTAGGAAAGTCATTAGTAGTAGTGCAGTATGTTTGTAAGTGTACAAGCAGTAACGAAACAGATTTGCTGCATATGTCTGGACTGATACGGTTGTTCCACTTTTACCAGAGAAGAAAAGTTTACAGAAATTGTTCTACTTCTAGACTACTTTAACTTATATCATTGACTAGCAGCCAAGCATGCAAATTGGTATGTGTCAATCGGGCTGCTTTCCAAATTTTTTTTGGGCTTGGGGTCATGGATCCGATGATGGAATAAGGTTGGGAAATTCCTATTCTGGGATGTCATCAATGCTGTTAGTGTTTTAGGCTACTTTCTGAGCGAAATAGAAAATGTTGGCTCAACTAGACCTACTTTCACTGACATCCATGATCCATAATTATGATACTAAGACAACAGTGAACAGAGAATGACACATTTGCTCTCCACAAGAGTGATGAGCTGCAGCTCAGTTCAGAGAAACTTTTGAGCCCTTCAAAAAACTGAAAAGTAGCTTTCGTAGATGAGACGGTATGGTGTATGCCATACAGGACAAGACAGTATATCTCGATTATCTTAAAAGGAGAAATGATGACCTTTATTGTAAATGCATTTATTATAAACAACAAAATGTTTTCTTCGATGGGTTTACATGATTTAGATATGCATATTTATAGACCTACGGTCCTGCACATTCCCATCAAATTGGGCTATAGTATAGAGAATGTCATTGTCTATACAGCATTTATGTCACATTTTCTGTACAGCGTTTATGTCACATTTTCTATGCAGTGTTTATGTCACATTTGTATGTTGTAAGTCACTATAAAACACAGTCAGAGTTAGCCATGCAGAAGTACGCTATGACGATGTTCAGGGTAAACTCTTCTCAGTGGCCTGAATGCAGGAATGTAAACAACAACAGGGGCCCTGAATGGACATTTGTGTGAGGGGACACTGGAAATAGAGCGCGGCTAGCACATCAACCCCGGTCCCTGGGCCACACCAAGGGAATGGAGTGGTTCTAGGACTTCAATAATATATTTGACTTGTACAACATTAATATGAAGAGTTCAGGAAAAAAAGTTGAACTTAGATGTTATGGATAGTATCCCTGACTTTCTTTTGTCAGCGAATGGATGGTCACTGGAATTTTCAATACAAGCATCAGACTTTTTCCAGTCACTGACAAAGCTTGTTTGTTTGTTTGAACCTTTGTTTATTCATGAAAGTTCAAGTCTATGCTCATATTTTACACATAAACTGTTACAAAATATATAATATTTAATATGTAATATGTGAGAGCTGCTGCATGATATTTAATAATTGTTGTACAGATATCTTTTTACCTGCATGTCTAACTGCTTTGGTGTAATATAAATAGTCAGATCCTCAGTTTCCTCCCAACCCTCTGTTTTCATTTTGTCCCTTTCCAACTTTTACATCATGATTACCTAGAACCAAATGAATGAATTGTTGGGCCCCAATTCCTTGCACTTCTGGGTGTGTTAGGTTACTAATCTATACAGTAAACTGTCCTACCTGCTTATGTCCTGTCCTAGATCCTACTTTTCCCTTCACTGGGTACACATATGTGTATTCACTCCCCTAGGGTTGTGAATGTTTATTTTCGTTTGTGACCTGGGTACATCAACTTGTTAATGTTATAAATAGGTTTTCAACTTACAGGGTGCAAAATCTAGTTTAAACTAACATATAATAAAAGTAAAGGAGAGAAGGGAGATTAGATAATCAATTGCCTTACCATAGATAGAAATGATTATTCATCTTCATAACAGTAGAATTAGTTAGGGATTATTTTAAACCTAGCCTGGATACCAGACACCAGCCCGATCTCAAAAATATCTATCAGTATCACACACATATAAAGTCAAACCCAACCTGTTTAGAAATAGCCAACACTAGTATTACAGTAGAATATTGTTCATAACTGCCCATTGTCACTTGTATATCTACTATGTTTATACCATGCACTTGCAATTAGCCCTTGGGCACAAACTTGCAAATAAAACTTCTATTGTTATATTTTTGAGATTGGGCTAGGGTCTGGTATCCAGGCTACTTTTAAACCTTGAATCAAATACAACTTACAAGTGAGTAATTATTCATATTATGATATGCCCAGAGCCTAGCTGCTGTTTGCCCAAAATTTTAGTTTAAACATCCTAGATGCTATTTTGTACAATTCTAGTTTCTTGCTGTGAATTCTGTCATGTGCACATGATGTCACTGACAAGTATGCCCAGAACAATAGGCTGTACCTTTATCCTATTGTTCCATGTTTGGACAATGCAATTCTAGGAGACCCTCTAAATTCTAATGTTTTTTTTCTCCCTTTGTTGGTGAACAGGAGCTATTGTTTGTATGGAAGCAATTGTTTTCCTTTATAGTCTGTTTTTAGGAAGAAAATATCAATTGCCTTTTTGCTATTGTAAATAAACTTGTTTTCTTTGGAAATGGCATTGATCGATATGTATATATGTATACTACATTACAGTAAAAAATTTATGTGCACGCAGTGAATTACTGTATATATCATATCAGGGATGACAGTAGAATTAGAATTTTTCTAGACTTTCCTTTTTTTCTGGTTTGACAACTGGTGACAGATAGCTGCTTTTACCTTTCAATTTTACAGTCATAGCCAAGCAATTCTGGAACACATAAGTATGTTAACTTGGATGCATCACTCCTGACATTACAAGTATATTATCGATGTAAATGTGTGTATGACATGCTCAATCACAACATTTGGATGTCAGCCCTGTACATGACAAAGGGGTTACCATGTACCATAGGATCTGTCACTCATTCATTATGTATGATGTAGACAATAGGGTTAGGGTTTGGTTGGTAGAGTAGGGTTAGGGGTGGGAGGTATAGACGCTAGGTTCTGGAAGGATTTTCATTTTAGACTAGAACTACAATTTACAAGTTCTTATAATACATGGTTATTGCTATACTGCTCAAAAAGACTTTCTGGTGGTCCCTTTGCTGGAATTTTTTAATTTTTCTTGTTGACACAAGCATTCACTCAGGATTCTGTCTATACACCTTTCTCACGAGGCGGCCATGATAGATCTAAAACGAGTTCAATGTGGCAAACAAAAGGCTGTCCATCATAATTAGCAGTTTGACCAATGGTAGCCTGCCAATTAGGAAATAGACCAATCATCATCATAGCGTTCCGTGCCAGTACTGCAGCCAGGCCACGGCCTTCTCGTTAGCTTCTAGTAGGTCCTGGTTGGAGATGCTGGGGCCTAATACACAGTCCTTCGTAATGTGTCCCATGGTTTGGGTTGGGTGGCCACAACGACACTCAGCTGAGTTCACCCGTCCCCATTTCAGTAGGTTGTCTCTGGTCCTACCTACTCCGGACCTTGCTCTGTTCAGGTCCACCCACTCCCTTCTGGGTAGATGGGTGCCATGAGGAAGGGACTCACAAGGGGTCTGGAGACCTTCATTTGGTAGGAGGGTGTCGGAAGCTTTCCAGCGATCGACTCTGTACTTGGCAGCCTCCTTAGGGTTCAGACTCTGTATGGTCATGAAGCTCTTTCTAGATTTGAGTCTTCTTCTAACATCATGGTAGTAGTGTAGAGGGTGTCGAGAGTCCTGCTCTTGTACAAATTTCTGAGTTCTGGAGAGAGCTTCCCGTCGGATGGGAGGTGGTGCGATACCTGCTAGCCGGTACAGTGCTGGCAGGGGTGTGGGCCTCAGCGCTCCTGTTATGATGCGACAAGAAGTGTTGAGCTCAGCATCCACTTTACTGGCATGGCATAGACCAATACGTGAATGGCTGCAAATTCGTTAAAAAGTTGCATTATTATGTTTTTATTTTGCATCTCTTAAGGGACTATGGGGTCAGTTACACTACTCTAAATTGCTACATCTTTCGGTGCATAACACTTCTTGTAATATTTATTATTCTATCTTATATCATGAAAATTTGTGTGGTTTGGGGAAAACTAAATGGGACCTGATTTTAGAAATAAGTTTTGTCTGTTTGCCTCATTGACCTCGTCTTCGATCTATCATGGCCGCCGCGTGAGAAAGGTGTACAGTGACCTCCTGTCCACTTCATCATTCTCTTCAAGCCCACTTTTGAGTGGACTTAAATTCGTCATCAGTTGATGTGCTTACCCACGATGGGGTAACACCCACCCCCCCCCCCCCCACCCCCCGCCTCCCCACCCCCACCCCCCCAACCCTACGCCCTTTTGGGTGACGTACGCTTTTGATAGCTGACACAAGACAGAGAGCGAATGATGTAGATAACCTTATGGATGACACATCTGTCTGTACTAATGTCTGTATAGCTATTAGTTGTTATTGGTTGCCATACAATTGTACCCTGTGCGATTGTTGAGCAATTTCATTCATTCATTCATTCATTCATTCATTCACTGATCTAGCAGGGTCCTCCCCAAAGGATGGAATAACAGAGGCCCTCCACTATACTCCCAGCCCAGCACCACTATACCACTTTTGAAATGTTTCTTCCCCATTTTCTTGGTTAGTTTTGCTGGTTAGTTTTGCTACAATCAATGAAAATTCACAGATTTTTGTGCCAAGTGGCATCACTTTTCCAGTGTGCATTGTCTGCAAAAACTTGTGAATGGGCTATGAATGATCAAAACTATACTTGTTTTGCCACTTCACAACAAAGGAATCACAATGTTATACTTGTAGTATTTGACACCTTCTGTCATTGCAAAATGAACCCATTTTCATGGAAGAGCAGTGCATTGGTTGGGGTTATTTTTGCCAGCCCCTCCACTATACTAAAAAAATTCTGGGGAGAACTCTGCCTAGTCTCCCTTAGCATTCCTACCCAGGGAAGAGATGACCTCTTTTATCAATCGAACCCAGTTTGGGTCCTAAAATAGCCTCTGTATGGTCTGCCCTGTGTATGTATGTTTACAACAAGCGATTTTGTCTGTCCTTGGAGCTGGGATAAGGCCTTCGGGCCGAGAAATTCCACAAGACCCGCGTCACTTTGAAGTCTGGAAAAAACATGAGAAATCTGGAGTTTCAAATAAATCATTATCATTGAAAATCCCTCTACATGTATTGTCATAATAAAATTGTCCAAATACTATTTCATAAAGCATGATTTCATTTTCAAGTACTGAACAATCATGTATACTTTTACTGCACCCCCAAGGGTAAAACTATGGTCAACATGACTAACAGTGCCTGATTAAATCTTGCTTATAGCATCCTGCCCAATATCTGCCGGCCTCCTAGAGAGGCTAGTTGCAGCCTTGGACAGCAGAGTTTGTGTTACACAGACTCTGTATCTGTATCTGTATCTATATAGCCGGTATAACCGCTGTTCGGCGTAACACATCAGCTTTGCAGGCATGTGGTGCGGCAGCAGCTGGTTATATTACACCAAACTATGAGTGAAATTTGAATAAAAAATATGCATGATGTCTTGGGGAGGACTGCACAATAAATCAGATACTGTAGTGGCTTTTGTGAGAGGATATCTCTTCATCAGCTGGATCCATGGGAGGACAGGAATAACTCTTGCTCAGACTGTGTGGCCTTGGAGATGAGAGGGTGCCTTCAGGGCTTTGTAGATACTACAAACACATTGGTCACTCTGCATTTAGCTTCATAAAAAATGGAGATACAGTTTTGTGTGTGAGTGTCTGTGGGTATGGGTCTGTCAGATGCGAGTCTTTTACATGAGCAAGTTTCGGGATGCTCTTATTCCTCCATAGGAAAGCCAACAGTATTTTGAGCTTTGGTGCTCTGTTCAGTGGAAGTTCTTTGTACTTCAGGATTGTCTAATTCGTCTGTATGACTATGATTATGAAAGCTGGCAGTATTTTTGGGGCTGTTCAGTAGTAGTAGTGGTTCCTTGAGTTTCAGGACAGTTTAATTTGTTGATATGAAAACTATCAGCATTATGAGTTTGGACGCTGTTCAGTGGAAGTTCCTTAAGCTTGCAATTCAGGATTCTCCAACTCGTTTGTATGAAAGCTGTCAGTGTTTTGGATTTGGAGCGCTACTTAGTGGCAGTTCCATGTGTTCCATGATGGGTATAAAAGCCGACAGTATTTTGAGTTTGGATGCTGTTCAGTGGCGGTTCCCCATGTTTCAGGATTGCGTAGGAGTTTGTGGATATGAACGGTCAGAACACATGACAGTATTTTTAGTTTGTACGCTGTTCGGAGGTGGTTCCTTGCGTCCCCTCTGAAGTGTTGTGTACACATGGGTTGCGTACTAGCTTGTG
>NC_049991.1:21492784-21495791 GCF_000003815.2 Branchiostoma floridae | reverse complement strand
GTCAACGTATTGTCAGCCTGCCCAACTGATACTGTAGGGCAGGGTGTTAGCCAGCCTGAAATCATGATTTTCAAGTCCCCTTGATTTTGAATGGGAATCCTATCGAGCACCGAAGGCATGGCGTGACGTTGCGCGTCATTTCTAGGGGGTCTGGGTCCCAGAAAATTTTTAAATCAAGACCCTCTGAAACACTATTTCCTGCATTTTGAGGTGCAAATTTTGCTTGTAGACTAAGCTGTTCAATGGCATTTGTTTTGGTGAAGAAGAACACATGGGTTTCAGTTTTTTTATATCTTTACATATCAATTTTGTCTGTCCCAGTGGACGGAATGGGGAAAACTTTTTTCAGTCCCCAGCTGCAAAATTCCTTCAAAGGACTGAAGGACAGGTACTGGCTACAACCCTGCTGTAGGGGTACGGCAACATCAAGGCAGTTTCCTGGTTGTCGGCTTAAAAGGAAACATTGTGGCTGAGCTGGAAAATAAACATGAAAACAACTCAGTAGGACAATGCCAACACAAAGGTATACATCATTACATGGATAAAAAGTCACTGCAGAACGTAAACCTATGAGAGTTACAGACACTTATTAATTTATTATTATTTGTTGATTCTGAAGAAGGCGACAGTGGTCATAAAAACTTTGATCCATGTGTACTTTTGTGTTGGAAGAAAGTTTAGCATTGTTGAGCTTCCATGATGAATACATCTCATCAAAGGGAAAAGTCTGCCTTGTTTCACACAATGAAAATAGTTGACATTTTCCTCTCAGAACTAAAACCTTTGCTAAGTTGGAATCTATGAAGATTTGTTTCTGAAGTTTTTTTCCAACTTTTGACATCTTATCTTACTAACATGCATGTAGGTTTGCTTTTGTTCTCTCTCCATGTTTGATGTATCATGTTTAACACTCTTTTGTCTGTCACTTGTGCTCCACTCTCACTCTGCAAATTCTTGCTTTATTGTCACATTTTCTACTGTCTTTTCTCCTGTCTGCATTTTTTCTTCTTTTCTTCCTGTCATCTTCACTCTTTCTCCATGTTTCTCTCCTTTCTTCTGTCTTTGCACCTTCAGCAGGAGGAACCCCCCAAGCCCCCTGAGGAGCCGCCACCAAAGCCTGGTGTAGGTACTTGGTTAATTGATATTTACAGCAGAACCTGCATGACCTATGGGGCCGTCCTGATATCATCAGCATGTTGTACAGTTGTACATGTTGTTAGTTGTGAGATGTTTGTTTTGGGTAGCGGCAGGTTCTGAATGAGACTATAGGATCTATTACAATGCTGGGGATATACCTTACCTTATCCAGCATCAACATGGGTTTTCCTGCTTACCTGCTGTAGTGCATTTTCTGTGTGTCTGTCTCAGTGTCTGTCTGTCTGTATGTGTGTGTGTGTGGAGGGGAAGGGGCGCTGTAGGCATGTGTATATGTATTATGTGTGTGTATGTATATGTGTGTGTATGTATTGTGTGTGTGTATGTATGTATATATATGTGTGTGTATGTATTGAGCGTGTCTGTGTGTTTGAGTGTGTCTGTGTGTTTGTATGAAGTCTGTGTGTGTCTGTGTGTGTGTGTGTAAGTGAGTCTATGTGTGTTTGTGTGTGTGCAGACAATGTATGTCTAAGAGGTGTGTATATATGTGTGAGTATGTCTGTCAGGGCGTATGTGTGTGTAGAAGTTGTAACTAATATAAGTCTGTGTGGTGTGTATGTGAGTTTTTCCTGATGGTGGTATAAGTCTGTGTGTGTGTATTTATGACCTACATGTACATAAGATGTGAAGTCTGACATGCTGACATGAGTGTAACCTGCCTAAGAAGACCAGTCAGGTGACTGGTCAAATCCGGTCTGTGTGGACAGGTGGTTAATATAGACAGGATCCGTAATGCTTGTGTCAATGGGGAAATTTCATCTAAGGCCACACCAATTTAATTTCTTGGTTCACGGATTTTTTCATAAAAAATATGGAGCGATAGGGCGAAAAAAAAATAAAAATAAAAATTGTAAAATGGTTGGATTAAAGATAAGGGATAATCCAAAACATAAAGAATAAAAAGTTTTCAGCTTGAAAAAAGTACAAAAACACTATTACTGTAAAGTAACAGCACCTGTTCCTTGAAAATTGCAAAAGTAGTGTCAGTTTTTATGTTTGTCCCATTTTTCATGAATGAAAAATATAACTGCAATAATAATACCCACATTTTAAGAAGCTTATAATATAAAGGCCAATTTGCTACACAAGAAAGTTGGTGAAAGGTTTCATTAATGGTAAAAATTTGCTGAGTGGTAATTTTTATTTTTATTTTGATTCACCAAAAAATAGGAGCGAGCGAATCCGTGAACCAAGCAATTAAATTGGTATGGCCTAAGGAACCACCAAAAAGTTGTTACATTGGGCACGTGGCCCTTGTGTAGAATTTGTCACTCTTATAGGTTTGACTGTAGTCTTATCCTCCCAGCAACTTCAAACTGCAGATTTCAGAAGCTGTGTGACTTTGGCTGACTTGTGTGTGACTTGCACTATCAGACTTTGGAGTAAAAAATCCTCCAGACGAAGCGTGTACCTTTAACATTTGTCAGAAGACAGAAGAATCAGAGCGAACGTCTCGGTGAGCCGGAGTTTAAGGATGCGTTGCCAAGTCCGGTGATCCCGCAAGTGTGGAGAGCTGCAAAGTTTACACAGCGTTCTCACAGCCCCGCGTTTCTTACTTGTGCAAACATCTGCAGCTGCGAAGTAACATTCTCAACCTACATGTGGCAGGGCAGACTCACAAGTGATCCTGCAGGCTTGTTAAAGTTGTTCCTTCAACACAACGGAGTAGGGGTTGCTCTTATGCTTGACTGTCTTTCGTTATCGCGTGTGTGTGAGTATGTGTGTGTGTGTGTGTGTGTGTGTGTGTGTATGTGTGAGTATGTGCGTGTGTGTGTGTGTGTGTGTGTGTGTGTGAGTACGTGTGAGTGTGTGTGACCCCCAAAGTATGTGTGTGTGTGTGTGTGTGTGAGTA
>NC_049991.1:21485115-21486925 GCF_000003815.2 Branchiostoma floridae | reverse complement strand
TGACAGGATGCTGATGAAAGTGTATTTTTATACTTATATTTTGATATGTTTTGAACTTAGGAACATACATTTGCGACACTTTCAGGCCATTTGTGAGACGGATGAGGGAAATTTTTTTGTCTGTCATAAATATTGCTGATATTTGACCAGCCAGATGGTTTCTTCTATATGCAGAAATTCATTCATTCATTCATTCATTCATTCATTCATTCATTCACTCACTCACTCACTCACTCACTCACTCACTCACTCACTCACTCACTCACTCACTCACTCACTCACTCACTCACTCACTCACTCACTCATCCATCCATCTTTGAATGAAGCTGAAAGTTACCAAGACGGAACTGTGGTATCTAGTATAATCTACACAAGTGGTGCCCAAATGTGGTGGGTAGGGTTTGAGAAGGAGGTGAGATCTTAACACTTAAGGAGTTCAGGTTAAGTATTTAGTTTGAGTCTTGGCAGGGCAGGTTGTACACTGGCATTCATCCCATCCCTGGCACATGGAGCTGCCAACTGGTACAAAGGGATGGAAGTTTGAAAATAAATGTTGGTCAGTTTATCAACATATCTTGTTAGGGCTGGAAATACTTTTTTTCTGCATACATGCACTGGTGCAGGTAACATTGCAAAATTACCTGCACCAGACAAGTTTTACTTGTACCACTCTGAATTTAGGAAGTATGGATCATACTAAAAATTTCTCAGGAATCATTGTTTGTTTTTTCTTTTATACTTTATAGGTGGTAACATTCATTGCAGCTAATAACAAACAGCCCAACGTCCTCTAAGGGTTAATAGAGAGAGGGAAGAGAAGGTATTAGAGTGTGATGATTAATGTCTAAAAGATATGTGGATGAAGGTTAGACATCCAGGTAATAAGATTCGCCAAAAAGGAGTTACTCAAGCAACTGGATATGATTGTGGAAACGGCCAGACGATTCAGACAATATCCGTTGTCTCTTGTCAGTGATACTGATGTCACTGATGAATGTGTAACTCGTGAAAAAGAGTGGTTATATGAAAAGCAATAAACTATTTTGTGCCTGATGATTTCCCAAGATCCCTGATTCAGCAGTACTAGGGTGATGTCATCATTGACATGGTCGCTTGCCCCCCGGCTGACCTCCGACCTCCTGACATTGACCCTGTGTGTAGAACAAATCAAGACAAGGTTAGGACAAGGTCGAGAAGGGATCTCTTTGCTTGGACAGTGGAGTTCTGTAAACAAGTCTTGTAGCCCTTCTTGGGTGGGGGGAAATATATCAGGTTCAACTGAGCGAAGAGCAGAATTTGTGCTGACATTGAACTTGAAGAAGGTGATCGCGGAGGATGTTGGTTTTCGAGATAAAGAACTTTGTCTTGTCATGCTTGTCAATCACTTTTGGGGATGACAGAAGGAGGCTTGTTGTTTAGTTGTTATCTTGCTCTTGCAGAGTAACACACTTCTTGATCAGTTTCAAGTTCAAGGTGAGGACAATTACAAAAGCAGTGTCAATTCTCGGAGAATGAACTGAGCTGAACTTCACTGAAGCCAAGGTTGGGGAGGTGGTATCAAGAGCCTATGGGGGAAAACATGCTGCATTTTTGCCAAAATCTTGCCTTTCTAGTTTTTAAGACTGCAAATGTATTGTTTGTTTGAGCCTTTATTTGTTTATTAAGTCATGAAAGCTCAAATCGGCCTGCAGGCCGCTTTTCATTGAGATCATGAGGGAAGAGGCAAAGGTCAGACAACATATATAACAGAGATACAGATACATCGTTTATAGTCCTTATAAGTCCTATAACTAGTATAAGTCTATATACC
>NC_049991.1:21483029-21484646 GCF_000003815.2 Branchiostoma floridae | reverse complement strand
TACGCACGAACTCTCATCATCATCATACAGAACAACAAAATATTATAGATAACAGCACAGTCATGTATGAGTGATCTGGTCTCGCACTTGGAATACAGTACTATAAAGAAACTGACCTACGTAGACGGATATATGAATTGAACATGATAGCAGTATATGAAAAATAATTCTGTGTAACGTTACCAGTTAGAGAGATGTGTGTTTTGGTTGTAATATTCTTAAACTAATATTTGTTTCTCTCTCTTTACTGTAGGTAGGACATTTCATAACAAAGTGGAATTCATCTTCTATATTTCCATGATTGTAGGACACAGTCTTCTGAATGGCTGGTGTGTTACGGTGACGACCTTTTTCGATTTCTATTGCCTAAGGGTGCAGAGTTCTCTGTGTTTGGGGTTGATGTCTATGAGATGAGAATGTTGGTGAACTGACAAGCCAGCTGTCCCGCCATGTGTTGGTCTGCACTTGTGCTGGGATCCGTTTGCTGGGTCACATTACATTCAGTCAGTTCAGTTCAGTTCATCCATCCTGTGACCTTCAGGCAATAAAAAATCACTTCTATTATCTTTACATGCAAGTTGTGCTCACAGTTGGTATTTATTGTTCAGGGTTGTCTGGTTAGTTGTAATGGTTAGGCCATGGCCAGTTTTGTCCTTTGTTCTTCAAACTTTAAACCAAAGTGAATATTTAGCTAGCAAGAGGTCATAACTATTGATTATTCTCTGACTTTATAATTATTATTCTGTTTATGTTCAGCATAATCATTTATGGGCAATGTTTTCAAGAAATTGCATTTAAGGTTGTGTGTTCATCTTAGTAACTTTTTGATGGTTGGGCCAGAAGTTATAGAAAATAGACTGGTGCGACCTTGAAAGTGCAGTGTGAAGTTTGTCTGCCCCCCTCCCACCCTGCCCAACTATTCCATTCACATCCCAGTTGGGAGTACTACAATGTGACCTTGAATGACCTTGTGAGGGCCACACCCCTGCTGTACTGCCCCTAGCACTCCTCAGTTGTGACTCAGGCCCTAACATCTTCCAGGGCACTCCTCGCACAAGATTTGCTGTTTCTGGACCAAGTTTCCTTTTTTTCACTCAAATGAAAGCAGAGCAAGAATTGTTGATTAAAGAGACAGTTTTAGAAATGTGGAGATGTCTAAATAAAGGCATGGAAATCTGATACAGATGCTAATGTTGTACTGTAGTATTATAATATGAGAATGGTCATTGTCTGATAATTGTCATCATCATCTGATAATTGTGTATTTTTCTGAGCATCACAACTGAAATTGTTGTGACCTAATGTGTGTTTGATTGACATCCATCAGTCACGGTTGGTTAAGGTTTGTCTCCTGTGCAGAAGCAGTGAGAACTGGTTAGTCATGGCCGGAGATGGCTCTACCCAAACCTGGGGTCAGGAGATATCTGATGACAGGATAATCTCTGCCCTGAGTCATAGTCCTATCTGTCAGCTGGGCCATCTCTGCCCTCTGTCACAGTGCTGCAGGGATCTAGCCAGCATTCAATGTGTCCTTCTGTCCTTTGACTTTTGGGACAGACAAAAATTTGCCCATTTTGACCTCTGTGGTGAACTTTGAGATATCTGTGAACTCTTTAT
>NC_049991.1:21371561-21482492 GCF_000003815.2 Branchiostoma floridae | reverse complement strand
ATGGTTAAGATTTATCCCTACCCTGTCCATGTTGTCATGGTTTATCCCTGCCCTGTCCATGTTGTCATGGTTTATCCCTGCCCTGTCCATGTTGTCATGGTTTATCCCTGCCCTGTCCATGTTGTCATGGTTTATCCCTGCCCTGTCCATGTTGTCATGGTTTATCCCTGCCCTGTCCATGTTGTCATGGTTTATCCCTGCCCTGTCCATGTTGTCATGGTTTATCCCTGCCCTGTCCATGTTGTCATGGTTTATCCCTGCCCTGTCCATGTTGTCATGGTTTATCCCTGCCCTGTCCATGTTGTCATGGTTTATCCCTGCCCTGTCCATGTTGTCATGGTTTATGAGGGTCTGCATGGGGGGGTCTTGGTAACGCTTAACGGTGAATTCAGGAGGCCCGCTAACGGTTAACGGTAAATTCAGGAGGCCCGCTAACGGTTAACGGTAAATTCAGAATGAGTTACAAAGCATAATAGTAACATGCATTCCTACTAATACAACGCTAGTAATATCAATGCAACGCTAGTAATATCAATGGGTGAAAATACATTGTGAGAATGCAAAAGGTGCCCAGAACCCGGAGGAATGACAGGGACAATGTCCATGACATCTGTAAATTGGCGGAGGCAGAGTTCCCGGCCCGCCACAGAGACGTCGGCAGCAAATTTCTCATGGGGGGATTGAACTATTATTTCAGCACATGGAGCGCCGAAAATTTTTAAAATCAAGACCCTCTTAAATGCTATTTCCTGCATTTTCGGCAAATTTTGCCGACAGACTAAGCTAGGTTGATTTTGACATTTTCATCAAATTACACACGATTATACTCGTAGCTTTGGCCTCCACCCCCAGAGCCCCGACATATTTTTACCATTTCGAGCTCGGAAGGCGTTGCAATACATGTATAAGTCCGGGAAAATTTGAAAATCTGGACCGTCTGAAACGCCATTTACTGCATTTTGAAGGACAGATTTTTGCCGTAAGAGGAAGCTAAATTAAATGACATGTTCATAGAGAGAAAACTTTTTTTGTGCGAAAACCCACGCCCCTAACATATTTTCGCCATGTCGTCATGAGCGCCAAAGGCGCAAGCCGTCGCAATGGAGGTCCGGAGAAACCTCATTTTCTGCATTCTAGGAGAACGTTTTGTCCGAAGCTAAGCTATGTAAATGTTTGACACTGAAATCTGTATGAGTGATAACGTTTTGAGGGCGATGCTTCCGCAACATATTTTACCACGTGCAGAGCCTAAGGCCGGGAAACCGGGAAATTTTGATATCTGGACCCTTTGAAACGCCATTTCCTGCATTTTCAGGGGTTCTATCTGGCATTTTTCTTCGTGTGTATAGTTTAACGGGTTACGAAGAATTTCTTGGTAACGCACGGTGGATTCGGGTTAACAAATAACGATTAACGTTGAATTAAAACGACCAATAACGCTTCACGAAGAATATACCGATAACGGTTAACGTTGAATTAGAGCGGGTCGGTAACGATTAACGGTGAATTAAAATGGCTCGTAACGCTTAACGGAAAAAGGCATGCAGACCCTCGTTTATCCCTGCCCTGTCCATGTTGGAATGGTTAAGAATTTAAGATTCATCCCTACAGTACCCTGTCCATGTTGTAATGATTAAGATTTACAGTCAGACCTGTACTACACTGTGACCACCACTGCACATTATGATCTATAATGTCTTGATCAATGCCCTTAGATTGGCGTGTTTTTCTTGACTTGAACTTTCAAGTAATGTCCTTCCATAAAGATATGGAAACAGATGCCATTGAAGAGTCTACCAGCAAATTTTGCCCCGCAAAATGCAGGAAATAGCATTTCAGAGGGTCTTGTGGAGCATGCTCCCGGACCCCATAGGATCATTCCGTCTTTGTCGCTCAACTCACTCACTCACTCAACAGGATTTCCAAATTCAAAACCCCGGGGGGGGGGGGGGGGGGGGAATTTCAAACTTTCTAAAAAACTCTTTTTTCAGGAAAATGTGAAAAAAACCTGGGGCTCCCGGTTCACTAAACCGGAAAAGCAGGGGGGATTTCCCGCTTCCCAGGGAAAATTTATCTCTCCCCTTTTCAGCGCTGTTTTGCCCCCTCCACAAATATGTTTAGAAAACACGCAGACCCTCTCCTGTAGTCAGGTGCCCAGGTGCCCACAAAAGCCGTCCTGTTTTGTAAACTTGTGACGTTCGCTGGACAGAGCGGGACAAAGCTAAAACTGTGTCTAATTCACCGTCATTGTTAGAAACGGCGTCTTGCACACACGACATGTTTGGTGCCATGGGGAGAAAAACTCAGCAAACTCTTTATGCAGTAGTGTTGTGTATATTTCTGGATATGAATCATGTGGTACTGCTTGGTAAACTTTTAGCTCTCGACAGCGAGGTTGGGGGCAAAGCTAAGATATTGTTTAGAATCACAGTCTTTGTCAAGAACAGTTGTGGATTTGTTGAATAGTTTTCAGGCGTCATCGAAAAGATTATCACATATTCTAGTACATAGCTGGTCCTGTTGAAGCCTTCGAAATAATCCTGAAAAAAAAAGACTACTTTTATTCTCGAGGAAAGGGCTGTCAGAAAACGTTAGGATTTTCCATCCTACATCTGCTTGGAGTTTACCTTCATAGTTATTTCCGAAGGAAAACATTATTTTTGCTGGCCTACTTGCAGCATCCTTTATCTTTTTGCCAACTTTAACCAATCAAAACTTAGAATGGCTCACGGCGCAAGCAAACGTGCTCATCAACCGGCAGTATTTCTTTTCTGACAGTTTTTCTTTTTTTCTGTCCTGCATGTTCCTCGAAAATGTGACCTTTCTAGTTGTCAACAGTTCCTGTAGCCCAAGGATTATCCTTAAGTGGGGCATGATGTCTATGTCTCCTTCTTGCCAACCCAGTATCAGCACTAGCAGATAGCACAGAAATAACAGGGCAGTGATACCTAACAGGTGTTCTTACTCTTTGTACACCCCTCATTTGCAAAGTGGGCCAGTCCTGTGGTGTTGAATCCTGCAATCCACATGGATGATGCCATTTAGTTTTAGGGAGGTCAGCATCAACACTCGGAACTCCCATATTCAACAAGTGCTAAAGTCCTTTGTACACCCCTTGTTTCCAAAGTGGGCTAGCCCTGTGGTATCTTGCAAATGAATCAGAAGAGAAACCCTGTTTTGTTAACTTAAGTTTCAAGAAAAGGAATGGGCATTGTCAAACCCGACCCTCTGTTCTAATCTTGTTCTCCTGCTGATTCTTTTTTATTTTTCAAATGTTGAAAACCAAGAAAATGAGTTGGAGAAACCTATCCATAATATTCTTTGGTCACACTAAGATATTTCTTAGGTTCTGAATATTCTAAGGAAAAAGTACTGTCACTTTTCAGTTAAGACACCAACAAAGACACCTCTTATTACACATGTGTACAGTACTTCCCTACAACATCATTTGTACATCTCTGCATTTCCAGAATCTGTTCCCTCTGGGGCTAAAACACTTCTACTCTAGACAGGACACACACACGTATACTTCCCTACAACATCATCAATCCTACTTCTCGGAAATACATTCCCACTTCCTCTAGGACTAAAACACTTCTGGGCACTTCCGTTTCCAATTCTTCCGAGATTATTTATTTGTCTTTTTTACATTCTTTATAATCTGAGTTCCAAACAAGAATACAATATACAGTAATTTCTTTAAGCTATTTGGAGGGAGAGAGTGGACCTGGTCAGGGCAAGTTGCCCATGATGATGATGATGATGATGATAACGATGATGATGATGATGATGATAACGATAACGATGATGATAACGATGATGATGATGATGATAGCTATCTACAGCCAGTGTCACTGATGATCTCCCTACAACAAAATGGTTTCATCCATTTAGATTCAGCTTTCTTTCATGATCCTTTGGTTCAGCAATATGTTTTCCAATCTGACTCAAGTTTGGCTCTAACTAGTCTAAGATTCATCCTAAATTTTTCTGTTTGGAATGTGAGTGCTCCATCTGTCAGCGCTCCTGATAAGCGGGAATGTGTGATATCTCTGGGAATGTGGGGCAGATTCCTGCCTGCCCAGCTGTTATGTCAACAGAACATAGGGAATGATGTTTCAGATCAGGGGGAGGGACAGGATATCTGTTAGAAACGAGGAGGGTGGGGGGGTTAGTGTTTTAGATGGTAAAACAACCTGTTTGTTCCCTTTTGGGAGAGGAGGGTACAGGTAGGTATACTTTACTGTAGTAGTAGCAGTACATGTAGTAGTAATAGCATTAGTAGTAGTAGTACTTTTTTTGTGTGTGTCCTGTCTATAGTAGAGACTCTAGTTTGAAAAAGTCAAAGGTACCCACCCCCCCTAAAAACACAAGAAAAAGCAGTTATCAGTTGCTCAGCAAGTCTACAAAAGAATTGTTTTCGGAAGAAATCACAAATAAACAATGCATAGAAGTGACCTAGCGCATCCCCGTCTTGTAATTAGCCAGAGAAAGGGTATGTCACCCCGTAAGGGGCGGTATAACCCCTTCGTGTGTAAGCACGTTGACCGATGATGATGATGAGAAGTGACCAAACATTTGTCTTACCTTCTGACATTTCATCTATCTGCTGCCTTCCACAATTTCGAACATCTCATGTTTAAGAAAGTATTTCCAACCTTGCTAACAGGTGTCCTGTTATCCATCTTAAGACAAATCCACAGCCAGTGTCTTAAGAAAACTTCCTGCTCCTAAGGAGCCTAAACTCAGGCTGGTTTTGTTTAAGTCCCCCTTACCATGCAAACCACAGCGCTGAGGTGGCACTGCAACGTTTATGTAGGAAATCTGCCTGTAATCATTTTATCCTGTGGAATGATCTGCTGCTGGGTTTGATGATATGCTGCTGGGTTTGATGATCTGCTGCTGGGATTGATGTTGACTTTGGATGCTGAGGAAAAACTTTCAATGTTTTTTGAAGGATCATTTCTAGCATTGTAACCTACTTCTGCTTGTTGTTCATAATAGCCTAGTACCTGATACATGCCTTGTTGTGTCTAATGTTCTATCATATGATTTGACATATTTCATGCTTAGATGGTGAATACCATAGATCGACATAAAACTTAGTCTCGTTCTGAAATGTTTTTTTTTTCACATCCAGAGCATCAGAGAAACTCCAGCCACACCTTCAACCAATTTCCCTGATTGTAATTTGTTATTTACAATTTTCCTATAATGAACTTGTTTTTAGGAAAATGAATAGATAGATAAATTAATTAATTAATAAACAAGTATCCTGGAGCAGCATGGCAATTCGGCAGGACCTTTGCTCATACCAGTTATTTGTTTATTTCCTAAATTTCCTTCACAAACAGTTTGCAAAGATACAAAATGTATATGAAATGTGTGAATGTTATAGAGGTTTGTTTCTTATATTTCCTAGACAGCCTTCATAGACAAACTGAGCTTGCAAAGATACAAAAATTACATGAGATGCTTGAATGTTATACGTACTAGTAGTTTGTTTCTCATTTATAAGTCTTTCACAGCCTTCAGAGACAAAAAGCTAGCGAAGATACAAAATACAATTTTTGTGAACTTATTATGTTTCCCATATTTCCTTCACAGCCTTCAGAGATGAACAGCTTCTAAAGACACAAAATTTACATAAATGTGCGAATGTAGACTTATCATTTTTCTGTTTTCCGTTCCAGGCCAAAGTGACGGCATGCGGCTGGATGTACCGCGCCCCTGACCTCATAGACTTCAGCAACCCGGCTCAGAGATCACGGGTAGGGACAAACTGTTGTTTCAGTTTCATATCGTACAGATCTGGTGTAGTTAACTACAATAACTATAGAACAGACCTTATACTAAGTTATAGTTATAGACTTCAGCAACCCGTCTCAGAGATCAAGGGTGAGGGACAAACTGTTGTTGTTATGTTGTTGTTGTTGATATCATATTGTAAAGTTGTTACAGTTATAATCTTTTGTAAAGGTATTTTTTAGAGTGTTATGCTACAATCAAGGAAGCCAGTCATGCAATATTTGGTTCTATTGTCACATAACGGATAACTGTTAATATTGATAATCACGTGACAAGACACAGTCATAAACAAGTTTGACCTGACGAAGCCCCCTTCCCAGTTTAGGGGTCTACAAATCGCCTCCCTCACACGCCTCCCCAAGTCTGTACCACACTCACTATGCTGGCTATTAAAAGGAAGAATAATTTCCAAGGGGAGTTTTGGTACCAGACGATCCAGAGTTGGTCGGCCGTAGGGGAAAATTGAACGTTAGCGTGGACTGACTCCCCTGACCAATTTCCTGATTTTTTTTCTGGAACCTACGATCCCCGCACTCCCGTAGAAAGGCCTGGTGGAGGCTACCCCTAGCCTGATTTAATCTCGCTTATAGCAGCCTGCACAACATCCGTGGCGAGGAGCCAGTTACAGCCCCGGACAGCAGAGTTTGTGTCACACAGACTGACCCTTACTAAACCAGTAGACACAAGATGAGCTTGGTGAACTGAACCCCGCTCCATGTCGTCTGTGCAGGCTGCTGTTATTTGTGTGCACAGGAACCCAACCGCCATGATTGCTCTCTTACTCACTTACTACCGTAGCTCTTCAAATTTTCAACATTTTTAAAAATCTTTGCGGTATTCACTGAGACCACTCCATTGTAAAGTCTTATATATTGACATAGCAAATATGCGTTTCCAACTCTACAAATACTGCACTACAGTAAAACTCTGCAAAATCCTCAGTTTTCCCCTTATTGTGAAATTAAGACCCGTGAAAAATAAGTGAGCCTACAGTAGGCAGGCAGCTGATGACCCAATTCCAGTGCAGTGGAGTTTACTATGGAGGATCACGGCTGTTTGTTGTGTGTAAGAATGGCTGTCATCAGGACACAACGATTTATCCTCTTTGTTGTTCTCGGCCATTGCTTAGTGACAATTCAGAGGACATTCGAGAGACAGTCAGATGAACTCATGGTATGGACTAGACTCCCTCCAGTTTGATACCTCAGAAAGAAGTCAAGTTAAATCAGAGTTTTTAGCCAGCTAGCCTGATTGAATCTCGCTTATAGCAGCCTGGCCAACATCCGCCGGCCTCCTATGCAGGTAGGGGTGGCCAGTTACAGCCCTGGACAGCAGAGTTTGTGTCACACAGACTATCGCCAGCCTGTATGCCTAACCCCACATGCCTGAGATACCCGAGAGTCCCCGTCACCAGCACACCCCCCTCCCGATCACCCTACCAGGGAGGAAACCCATTGGCACCCTCGCGAGAACACACAGAAGCCGGCCTAGTTTGGCCATAGCGATACAAGCCGGCCCACGTGTTTGCCCATGGAGGGTTAGCCGGGTTCGGAGTGTGTGGTCAGACGGGAGCTCGGTTCCCGGGACTGCGCGCTCGCGCCACACTGTCAAGAACAAACGTCGTAGGTCTTGTGACTCGTCCAAAAGGTCTTGTGATTTGGAAAAGAAGACTTGTGACACTTTTTTTTTTCTAATTTGGTTTCGGACAGACGAGGACAATGTAGCACTATACTCAAATTAGAAACCATATTAACAGTGCTACATACACAGTACAGACAGATGGAAAAGTTAGTCTTTTCTTTTATCTCCCCGACTGAAGGTACCCATTTTTATACCTGGGTCAGGGCTCGAAATTCATTTTTGGGATTAGGTGCACTGGTGCACCCAGTTTAAAAAATTGGGTGCACCAAAAAAATTTTGGGTGCACCACTTAAATTTAAGTAATAACCTAATAATAAAACTTAGTTACAAGCTATCAAATTCTTAAACAACAGACATTTTTATTACCTTTCTAACACTTAGGTGTCAAGAATATGATGTACATGTATACTAAGTATACTTTGATATCTTTACATACATAAACCTAAGAACATATTTGGGTGCACCCTGTGCACCCAGAGAAAATAATTGGGTGCACAGCTCCAATTTTGGGTGCACCTGGGTGCACATGCACCCAGTATTTCAAGCCCTGTGGGTGAAGTGAGGAAGGTCGTGTAAAGTGCCCTTCCCAACGTTGGGGGCACAGCGGGGATCGAACTTGGGACCTCTAGGTTCTGAGTCCAACACTCTACTAGTTACACCACACAAGAGGCCATTTAGCAAGCAAATTAACAAACATGCAAACAAGATATTCTTATTGTTAAGTAATAGCAATGATAAGCAACATGTGATTTTGCTCTGGAAAACATTACGTTTATCCTACCACCCCCATCAAATTGTGGGAAACTGAAATGTGTTTTGCCCTGTTCAATGGAACTTTTTGTATATTTAATTTGACACAATGAAGAAAGCGATTTGATGGGATTAAACTATTTTTCCACAGTCAAGCAATCTTACCTCAAGCAATAGACCAAGTGTTGGATCTAATTACAAGATAAGATACAAGATTCAAGATAACTTTATTAGAAATTGCAGTGTTGCCACTGAAATAATAAACCCAATGCTCAGTCAATAATTAAAAACATTTCTATTAGTTTGTGCCATGTAAGCAGGATATCATACGTATGACCTTATCTGACATTTGAAATAGAACAAACATACAACAGACAATAGCTCAAATTGATGTATGTTATTGTGCAATAAATTATTGTATCCTGAAAATGACAATGTTGCCTGAAATGTACTCTCTAGGCTTGCATCATTATTACTCATTCTTGTCATGCAAAGTTGTCATGCTTTCCACATGGTAGAAGTAAGACTGAAATATCCCTCTTGTTATAGTTTGTACAGTAACACTAACTTAAGACTGATGTGTCCTTCTTGTTGTTTTTATTTTATTTATTTATTTATTAAATTTTGTTGTTCGTACAGAAATGGCAGCGACGGTGGTTTGTGCTGTTCGAACATGGCGGCCTGGTCTTCTCACTGGACGAAAACGTGAGTAAACAATAACTATAAACAAACAAACAAACAAACAAACAACATCACTGTTTCCCCTCCTGGTACACAACAAGGCCTAAACTCCAAGCAGACGTACGGAACGTTTCTGTACTTTTGTTGCTCATTTTGTACATTATTCAAGTGGTAGATTTTCCCCTGGAAAAAAAAATTAAACAAACAAACAAAAAAACAGAACAACCAAAAAATAAAAGAAAAAAATAATCATAAACATATCCAAACCATTATCTGTTTAGATATAGCACCAGCTTTTATGTTAGAACTACAGATTAGAAGTTTTAATAGAATGATAAGATATGCTACAAGTGCCTTAGTCCTGCTTTTAATTGCTAGTAGCATAGAAGCAGATCTCAGTTCTTCCAACTGTAGGGAAGCTAGCCTAAGACACTTGCAGGGCAGTACAAGAGGGTGGGAGGGAGAAACTCTCAAGACACTTCATCAGTGTAAGGAGATATTTCCGTTCAAGACTCGCAGTGGCGGGGGCTTGTCTGTCTTAAAGACTGGAATGTCTTCTGTAGTAGGTGCTTAAGACTTGGACTCCCAATGGAGAGTTTTGAGGAGCGTATATAGTTAGCTGTTAGGGATGGGACTGGGTGAACAGTTCTGTCTGGTTACCTTTGCTAGGAAGGTCATGTTTTCAGGTGCATTTGTCAACAGTTTATTATATTATTCGGTATATTGTTAATGTTAGGTTAGCAAAATGAAGAAATGTGTGAGTGTTTTTCGAGAATTTAACTCAAGAAGTTGTGGATGGATCTTAATGATATTCGGTATGTTGTCAGGTTGGCAAAATGAAGAGATGAATAAATCATGTGCCCCCTAGCACAAGTCTCAAGTACTGCAGCTGTCCATTCAGTTTTGGTACTTGTTGTTATGTACAGTGTATATGCTGTGGTTGGAAACTTTACTGTTGTAAACAAGTTGCACGTAAAAAGCTGTTTTATTTGCCCCTGGTCACAGTTTCCCTTTCCAGACCTATAATCCGGTCGCTCCAGTCGTGGCCCCCAGACAATAGCCGTTATTAGTGGTCCTATATCCCCATTAGTTACAGCAGGCTGGGGTGATTATTGTGGATGGAGGGATGAACACACATAAGCTGCAATAAGACAGCACTCAATCTTCTCTCAGTCTGGCCATGCCAGTTTCATATATTGATTCGTATACTGTAAATGCATTTAAGTTCGCGGGGATTTAATTTCGCGGTAGCGGGAAAAAGGACTTTTCGCAGTGGATTTAAGTTCGCGGTAACACCATAGACTGCAATCTAATATCATGATAGAATAATATTCGGCTTTTATATTATTCGCGGTGGTTTTAAATTCGCGGTGAAGTGTCCACCGCGAAAACCGCGAACACTAATCCACCGCGAACATTTCTGCATTTACAGTATTGATTCGTATATTTGTAGGCCTCGAAGTTCTTACCTGTAACATTCAGATTTTAGATTGAGATCTTGCAATTCATGTGTCCGTTTCAGTTTTCCAATAGGGTTGCAGGAACATGAACATAAAATGAATATTGGCTGGATTGTATCCTTGATAAGTTGAATTTATCTATTGAACAGAGAGTAGCAAATTCTTAAAGGACAGCATCAGAAAATTTTCAATTCTTTATTTTCCAGTAGTTTACTCATTAAAAAGTTGATGTACGTCAATTTTTACATTGATCCGCCTACTATGACCCTGTAGACACGTTTGAACTTCGCGCTCTCCTCCTCTCCCAGCCGCGCTGGCCGATGACGTAATGGCCTCGTTCTGATCGTCTGAGATTGTATGACGTCACGGATCCGGATCAGAAACTTCTAGCCAGCCATTTTGCTCGGTGAACCTCTCAGCGGCGAATAATCACCCCGCCATTCTGGAGTTCAGTTTGTTGTTGTTGAAAATTACTTTCGTGGACCTGTAAGTCGCATTGTGAGCTGTCTACGAAGCCATAGTCCCCGGGAGACTGAACATGAATAATTTTAGCTTGCCTGCGAATAAACCGCGCGGCGACGGGACGAAATCAAAACAATGGCGGTGGGGGAGGTTCACGCACCGTGCCTTTCTGGACTTTTACAAGAGCGAGTTCGGGTCAGTTCTTACCTTCTCCTTTCCGGACAGCACAGCGATAATTACACGTAAGCTTCCACGAATTTTGGTTGAATTCACAATTGTCCAACTGGCAGGGACATTAAAAAAAAACATTTTTCCTCTGACAACATACCCTTGATCGCTACATATCGAACGACCCCCTTTTCGCGCCGAAACAGATAGCACGGCAAATTGTACAGATCGTGCGAGTTACGCCTCGCCTCTCACTTTATTTTCTGTTTCTCGGGTAAATTATCTGGACTGGTCGGTTTTTCAATCATGTAGCTTTGGCGGAGATTGCTGGGGGTTCATTCAAAACAAATCACGGACTCTGAAACGAAGCCGACATTTCGCGCCATTCACAATGCCGGCCTGTGTTGTATGTAAAAACAACAATGCTGTATGTATGTTTCGGCGCGGAAGGGGGATCGTTCGATATGTAGCGATCAAGGGTATGTTGTCAGAGGAAAAATGTTTTTTTTAATGTCCCTGCCAGTTGGACAATTGTGAATTCAACCAAAATTCGTGGAAGCTTGCGTGTAATTATCGCTGTGCTGTCCGGAAAGGGGAAGGTAAGAACTGACCCGAACTCGCTCTTGTAAAAGTCCAGAAAGGCACGGTGCGTGAACCTCCCCCACCGCCATTGTTTTGATTTCGTCCCGTCGCCGCGCGGTTTACTCGCAGGCAAGCTTATTCATGTTCAGTCTCCCGGGGACTATGGCTTTGTAGACAGCTCACAATGCGACTTACAGGTCCACGAAAGTAATTTTCAACAACAACAAACTGAATTCCAGAATGGCGGGGTGATTATTCACCGCTGAGAGGTTCACCGAGCAAAATGGCTGGCTAGAAGTTTCTGATCCGGATCCGTGACGTCATACAATCTCAGACGATCAGAACGAGGCCATTACGTCATCGGCCAGCGCGGCGGGGAGAGGAGGAGAGCGCGAAGTTCAAACGTGTCTACAGGGTCATAATAGGCGGATCAATGTAAAAATTGACGTACATCAACTTTTTAATGAGTAAACTACTGGAAAATAAAGAATTGAAAATTTTCTGATGCTGTCCTTTAACAGCAAGCAGAAAGTTAGTCTCTACCAGACTCCGGATCGCTGGAAAATCGTAGAAATGGAACAAATAGAGAGGAATATAACCGGCCAGGGAACAGCTTGCGTTACTGTTGCCTAGCTGGCTATATTCCTCTGGCCGGCATACTCCTCTATTTGTACCATTTCTACGATTTTTTCCAGCGAAGAAGTCTGGTAGAGACTAGCGGAAAGTAATGTGAACAGCTTTGTGGTAAAAGAAATGGATATCTAATGCCCTGACTGTGAGTTTAATCCTGGTAACCTGTGGTTTTGTAGGAGACACAGAAAAGTTGCCTTTCTGCTCACACCGCAGTGATCACAAGTTGCAGCTTTAACTTTGTAATTTGCGCAGGTAACGTCGCGGAAAATTGGGCGTAATTGCACGTAAATAACAGGAGTTTTTATTCCGAGGCCGAGCGGTGTGTCTAATGACAGGGAGGCACGCTCGCAAGCAGCACTGTGATAATGCAGCCGCTGACCTGAACATGTGGGGTCGTGCTGGGTGGGGGGGCTTTCTCTCACCTGTCGGAAGTGTTGCCTTCCTGCGGCTTTGTTATTAAAGTCCTACAGGTGTGGTAAAGGGTTTGTTATTAAAGCCCTACAGGTGTGGTAAAGGGTTTGTTATTAAAGTCGTACAGGTGTGTTTTAAGGTTCCCATATAGGTGAGTTATTAAAGCCCTACAGGTGTGGTAAAGGGTTTGTTATTAAAGTCGTACAGGTGTGTTTTAAGGTTCCCATATAGGTGAGTTATTAAAGCCCTACAGGTGTGGTAAAGTGTTTGTTATTAAAGCCGTACAGGTGTGTTTTAAGGTTCCCATACAGGTGAGTTATTAAAGTCCTACAGGTGTGGTAAAGGGTTTGTTATTAAAGCCCTACAGGTGTGTTTTAAGGTTCCCATACAGGTGAGTTATTAAAGCCCTACAGATGTGGTAAAGGATTTGTTATTTAAGCCCTACAGGTGTGGTAAAGGGTTCGTTATTTAAGCCCTACAGGTGTGGTAAAGGGTCTGTTATTAAAGCCCTACAGGTGTGGTAAAGGGTTTGTTATTTAAGCCCTACAGGTGTGGTAAAGGGTTCGTTATTTAAGCCCTACAGGTGTGGTAAAGGGTTCGTTATTAAAGTTTAAAGCCCTACAGGTGCGTTAAACGCCTGTCATTAGAAGGGGCCCAGGTGACCTCGCTAACAAAATCACTTATTTCTTGTTGTGTAGGGAATACTTTCCGTTTCAGGTAGTACTACTCAAAAATTGCTCGATAAGAGAAGTGAATTATAGAAAACTTGTCCAACCCTAGATATTCACATGTAGATGATGTAGATAGGGCCTACATACATACATCATTGACCAGCGGTCGGAACCAGGGAAGTACAGATTTCACCCCATAGGCCCCTATCTGACATAGCTTGCTCTAAATTCTCAAAATCAATACCAGAGTCTCCAGTCAAAGTGTCCGTAAAAGTCAAACTTCTGCAATGTACCCGGCCACTTGGTTTCCATAAAAGAACAGAAGACACTTATTCCTGTTTTGCTCGGCAACAGTGTCCCCCAAGTAATCCATCCAAAGATAGAGCCTAGTTGATTTGGATTAACATAATTCACACTCTGTTGTGAGCTTGTGCCCAGACAGATAAGCCAAATCACCTACAGAGGAGGGGATTTATGTGCTAATCCCTCCACAAGAGGATTAGGTGATCCTTAGGGATGTCGTTAATCCAGGCTTGGACCATTTGACAAGCTGGTGTCAATGTGCGAGAACAATCATGGCCCTTTGTCCTGACCCTTTGTTGTCTGTTTATCTTGCTGTCTTGTTGTTATGTTTTGTTGGTTGTTGTTTCTTTGTTCTGTCATTTTATTCCTTTGTTGGGTAACAGGACGACTTCAATCAGTTATGCAATTATTTCTGTAAATATTCAAGCTGAATTGTATCAAAATGTAAGAAATTTCACTACTTGCACTATGCAAATCAGAAAGCCAGTCTTGACTTGACTTGACTTTATTCAGAAAGCCAGTCCATAACCATGTTTACAGAAAAAAAATATCTCTCTTGATACCATCACAAAACCCAAACATAACGGAAAGGGTGGAATCCTTTGTCTTCTGCTGCTCCAAAACAAGAAGTTAAAACCAATAAGTAGAATCTAGCTTCAGCTTTTATAGTGGACACTTGCTGTATTGTTGTTCTACCTTGTCTGCCAACCCTTTTCATGTTACCTGCATTTAGCCCTCGGGCAAGAAATTGCAATGAACTTATCATCATAAGTCAATTATATTGTTTATTGTTTATCGTTCGTTGACTCCTTTAGTTGTTAACATATCATTGCAACAACTAGTCTTCCAGGAGTAATACACATAATACTTGGACACATACAGTTTGCAACATACACACATACAACATGTCGATAAAAAAATCATGAAACAAACTCATGTGCCTTATCCAAAAATCATCAAGTCTCTCATGTGTCTTTAGCTAAGTCTCGCTTCTTTTGAACAGAAAGCCAACCCATGAATTTGTGATCATGAATGCTTCGTCCGTTGTAGTAGATATCGGCGTCCCCACACCCAGCAATTCACTACATCGTGTTTATCTTTATTTTGTGTATTTTTTTAAAAAATTGTCTTAGTTCAAATCCGAGAAACAACAAATTGAACTACCGTGGCCTAACCTGACTTTTGCACAACAAACCTCTGGAATGAGAGATTGAATTATCAAGGCAGGATAGTTAAACATTTGTGCCCATTATCGTGTAGTGATTGTTGCTACTACTGTGTGTTCAAACGCTGATAGTCAGCCTAAACTGTGATAACTGCAGACGTCACAATTGGCACAGAGTATTGATAAAGTCATCAAATATTGATCGAAGCTTGAAATGTTTATACCAGCTTCAAACACCTGCGATAGCTGTCCAATATTTTGATAGGAAAAACAAATTTCAAAGGTACCTCATGACTATTATAAATGCATTTACTTTTGCATCGGTTTTACTTGGCGGTGTGAGGAAAAAGGAGGTTTTCTCAGTCAGTGTTAAGAATTCAAACTCAAAGTTAAAACTATTATATATAGTAGCAGAGTAATAGTAATGGAACAAGCTTAGGCCACACCAATTTAATTTCTTGGTTCACGGATTCGCTCACTCCTATTTTTTTGGGAAAAAAAAATAAAAATAAAAATTTCCACTCAACAAATTTTCACCATTAATGAAGCCATTCACCAACTTTCTGGTGTAGCAAATTGGCCTTTATATTATAAGCTCCTAAAAGTGTGGATACAGGTGCTGTTACTGTACAATAATAGTGTTTTGTACTTTTTTCAAGCTGAAAACTTTATTTATGTTTTGGATTAGTCGTTACCTTTACCCCAACCATTTTACAATTTTTATTTTTATTTTTATTTCACCTTCTCGCTCCATATTTTTTATGAACAAGTCCGTGAACCAAGAAATTAAATTGGTGTGGCCTTAAGGGAGATGTGTGCAGGGTGTTATGAAGTGGTAGGAGAGGTCACTGAGAAAACAGCGCAAATCATTTACCAAGAAATTACCTCTGGGCTGTTCAGCTGCAAAACTTCTATCGGGGGAAAATTTTCCTCGTCAGTGTTAAATTTGTAAAAACATTTGATTTCAACGTCCAGATTCATTTAATGGAACCTTGATCCTACTTTGCTCCCCCTTCATGCTAAAAGAAAACCCCTTACGAGACCCTCCCACCCCTATGAAATTTTAAAGTGGAATGGCCCGCCAGGCCATCTTTTCTTGATAAGAAATGACCGGATATGTCTGAACAAATCGGAGTTGTTTTATCGATCGCGACAGCAATCTTATTCCCATGTAATGGACAACCAATTTCCGTGAACGGCGCACGGGATATCACTCCCAATAACTATTCATTGAGGGCTTGATTTGGAAGATTTGTGTTTTTCATTCCCTAAGCTATTAGATTATCCACAAAGTGATGCAATTAATCCAACGGCAACGAAATTGTCTACAGGCAGAATTCTCTCTATTTTGGTTTGAATCCGATGTCCTTCTCTCGGGTCATTTGGTCTTTCAGTTATCTGCGTTTTTTTTTTTCATAGTTGTTGGTAGGGTTCATCAATGTATTGATTTCTTTATAAGATAACACATACTGTAAATGCAGAAACTTTCGCGGTGGTTTAATGTTCGCGGTTTTCGCGGTGGCCACTTCACTGCGAAATTAAAACCACAATTTTTCCATGACAGTAAGAGACTACAGTGCATGGTGCTACCACAAACTTCAAACCACCGCAAAAAGTTCCTTTTCCCCACTACCGCGAACTTAAATACATTTACAGTATTCCATGAAGGAATAAGGGCAAAGAAGGAAGGAAGGGAGGGAGGGAAGGTAGAACTAGAAGGAAAAGGTGGGAAGGAAGGAAGGAAAAGAAAGAAAACTAAATAGAATAAAACTAAAATCTTAATGATGATCTTTATTTGCATGTTTTTGTCCACATGGGCTAAATGCAGTGATTCGATATTATTACATGGAATACTAAAGATTAGAAACTATGTAATGTATTACAAGTAGTGTTACATGCGAGCTGTTGGATAAACAAAACATCTGGAGCTAGGCTATAACATCAATATTGTTTGCATGCCTCTTCCCTCTTCTTAAAACAAGTGTATACGAATTCACATAGTTTTTGTTGTACAGTGTTGTCTATGGCTGAATATGTTGTGCGAGAAGTTGTAACTATCATTTCTCTTAGCTGTTGGCATTGTAAGTTTCAGTAGTTTTCTCATGTATGGTGGTCAGTTTCTCCCTGGCATTTAATCGATAGTCGCTGGGAACAAACGGCCGTGGGGAACCCTAATATACTTAACGGATGTCATGAAACGAAGGGATGGTATGATTGGATGTAACATGTGCCCGCGCTGGCGTGAACTTGGGCTCACCTTGCACTTAGGAGGATTAAATTCCGACACCTCACAGTTATCAAGGTCGCAAGGCCTAGGAAAAAAAATGTTGTGTTTCCTGTTTCAGTCCTGAAAAAATTAGGGTCGGTAGGTAGGGGATATCTTCTTTTTTTTTTTGTAATTTTTTTTAGGCTAGCCAAAAATCTAGTGATACATATTACAATACAGTTGAACAAAGGAAACTGAAATGCATGAGGACACTTGTCTTTCAATGTCAAACTTTGATTTTGTGCACAATAGATACATTAATCCTTCATTAGATAGGACAAGCAGACTGTTTTTACTTCAATAGGAAGCAGGCTGAATAAAAATTCTAACTGGAAGCTTTGTGACTCCACTGCCAACCCCCCAAAAAAGTCTAGGGTCGGCAGGTTTTTCTAGGGAAGGTAGGGAAACAGGAAACACAACATTTTTTTCCCTAGGCCCAATGTATGGCATGTGGGTGTAGAGGCCACGATCGATTTCAATTTTCAAATGCTGTGTTATGTGCCAATGACCTTCATTGACAAATACTATACCGATACTTGGTTTTAGAAGAACCCAGTGATCCCGATGTATTTGGGGGGTGGGGGGTGGGTGGGGGGTGTATGTTATGTGACAAACCTACAGTCAAACTGTACTACTGCCCACATTAACGTCAGAACATCCTAGCTAAGGTTCATTGTGGTCACTTGTTAGCAAACCCTTACCTAGATGATTTTACCAAATGGCCCCAACAGCAAGAATCTTGTCTATTAAGTAAACACAGATACATGTACAGGATACATGAAAAAGACAAGAATAAGATACTTGTACGTAAGATCCACCTGGCAATTGTGGCCACATTTTTGTGGCTCTTTAGATCATTTTTCCCAGCAAGTGACCCAACCAGTAAGAACCCTTTCTTTCTATATGACCACCTCTACATAAGAACCACCTGGCCACTTTTGGTGGTTCCTTGGATAGTTTTGTCCCATTGAGTTGTCACTAGAAACAGTCTTGTCCCAAAGATGTTAGATAAAGCTGTTCTGGTTCTGAAACGTGAACAGATTCCTACATCTTGTGACAGGCAGAGTCCCAGTCTCAGTTACCATGATTACGTGTTGCGTTACCATGGTGATGTTCCGTCCGTAGGCATTCTGGGAAGCGGGTAGATCTGAGATGTCGGCCAGACCTGCGCTGGCTCAGACTGACCTTGGCTCAAGGTCAAGAAGCTGTCAGGAGAATGTCTTACAGGTTTTACTCTTGCCTTTATGCCTCAGACTTTCAACTCAGCATCTTAGACATCTGAGGAGGAAGGAGATTACTTTGAATCTAAAGAAAGTCCTTAAGATAAACCGAAAGCATCGTCCTTTTATAATTAGATTTGAATGTTCTACAAACTATGGAAATAAGCCAAAAGCATCGGTCCTTTTTATATTAAATTTTGAATGTTAAAGTTTTAGGTGTTATTGAAAATAGCGGTATGTTTTCTTCTGTATTTTGACCATGATGTCTGGATATGATGTCAAATATTTTTCAAAGCAATTTTTGGGGTAAATCTTCTACCTCAAAGTCCATAAGAATTATGATATTGTATCTATCGATTTGACTGTTCAGCGTTCACACACACAGCCACGGCTGCCCTGGCCTGTGGCTATTACAAAGGGGAGTTAGATTTAGATTTCAGACTAGAGTAGACATATCCTATACACTATTTGTTTATTTGTCACATTTCATGTAAACTGCAACTAGCCCTCGGGCAAGAATTTGCAATAAACTATCAATAAAAGTCATTTTCTTGACCAGACTGAAGAACTGACCAACCAAACTTCAGTTGAAAATAAAATTCCCAGACCAGTCATGTTGGCACCGCTGATCATGTCCATGTGGTTCATATTGAAGCAGTGTTACAGTTCAGGGTGTCTGCATGTAGGTTACCAAAACACTCACAGGGTTAGCAAGGACATATTTCAATAGTTTGGCCCTGGGCTAGTCTGTGTAACACAAACTCTGCTGTCCAGGGCTCTAACTGGGCCGGCGGATGTTTGGCGGGCTGCTATAAGCGAGATTTAATCAGGCTAGGCCCTGGGCCATGATAATTTGATTTGTGTTTTTCATATTTATAAGAACAATGCCAGACTAGAAGATCAATGTAGAAAGAAAGTTTGTAGGGAAAGTCTGTACTTGGTACAAAGAGTTTTAGCCTGGTTACCAAACCCCAGCCCGATCTCAAGTACGAAAGATATATTTTGAGGTTGGGGTATGGTATCCAGGCTAACACAGTTTCTGAGGGAGTGAATTATGAATATAGTCAGATTCTTAGTCTTTATCGCAGCTTTTATTTATCAACAGCGGGCAGGTTTCATCTTGGTTGCTGCTCATTTTTTGGTTACCCCTGACAAGAAGGTTCTGATTTGGTAACATTTGTTTGTATGTCTGTGTGTGCGCGCATGCGTGTGTGTGTGTGTGTGCGTGTGTGTGTGTATGTGTGTGTGTATGTGTGTGTGTGTGTGTGTGTGTGTGTGTGTACATGTGTGTGTGTGTGTGCGTGTTTATGTATTTGCAGCATATGTGGAGAAGGCCTGAATGGATTGTATTGATATCTGGTGTGTGGGTTTCTCTCGATGAGACTTTGAAATGGTGAGATTTTTGGCCCTCTAGCTGCTTGTTACGTTACTGCAGCGTAGTTTCCAGTTTTGCAGTTCTAGTTCTAGATATGCTTTGGTTGTGATTTTTGAGTGGTAGATATCTTGTTTGTTTAATGATACAATTTTTAAGACTTTATATCCGTACAAAAAATAAAGCGCTTACCAACAAGCTTTCGTCACAGATGAACGTACATTCAAGCATCTTGTTTGTTTGTTTGTTTGAACCTTTGTTTATTAATGAAAGCTCAAATTGGCCTGCAGGCTGCTTTTCATCTCTTGGGTCAGAGTGGTACCTGTTGCTGAGTTAGGGCCCTCTAGCATTTTTTTATAAACGTCCATGAACAAAGGACTGAACTCAAGGAACACTACAAAGAGGAAAACAACAGCATTCCGGCCTCTGGCATTTGTCCTTCCTGGAGGAAAAAAAGTGTTGGAATTCTTGTTTGGAGTTTAACAGGGCCACAGTAGGGGAAAATTATATCCTTACCAAAATCCTTGAAGGCTGTAAATAATGTCTTGGAGACATCTGCTTATGTCTTGGGCGGGTTCTTAGACAGTCCCTGAGGGTAAGACATGGATCAGGTAAGACAGGGGATTTATGGAAGATCAGACCATTAGGCTGCTCCAAGTTAACATGTCGGTTGGGGGACATAATTCTGGGCTAGAAGGTCAACATGAAGACAGAGTATAAATTCTAATTCCAGATTACTGCCATTATCTAGCAAGTTGAAAGAATGCCTCCTGTCTCTTCCCTTATTCTGTAAATAGTGTATTGGAGAAGTTTGATATTAATGTCAAATGAATAAACAAGTTGCAGACTGTGGAGAGAAAGTGATAGATTTACATGTTGTACCAAGCACGCCGTATCTATATACAATGTACATGTACTAGTAATATATCATGCCAAAAATGCAGTTACTCAAGCAACTGGATAAGATTTTGGAAACGGTCTGATGTCAGTGACACTGACAAAAGATACTGGATAGTATATCCTCTGAAATGTCTGACCATTTCGAAAATCATATCCAGTTGCTTGAGTAACTGCCTTTGGCATATCTTATTACCTGGATGTCTAACCTTCATCGACATGTAGTATATTAATGTGTAGTGTATTGTTTAGCTTGAGGTATGGCTGAGTATGTATCTCTCTAAATTTGAGTTTTGATTTGTATTCGAGATGTCCCTCGGAGGCTCCTACCATCAAGGTTTTGCGAAATTTTCTGCTAAGTACATGGTTTCAAGTCCTGCTACTTTTTTTTTAATAAAGGTGGAGTCTCTTGTTTGAGTTATAGAAGTTCATTTTCTCTCAGAAGTTTTCTTCCCCATCACTCAGACCTGTCCGTCCATCTTGAAGCTGTTTCCACCTTGGCAGGTCGCCTACCTGCTGTCCCACACACCTGTCAGTCATGGGGCTGACCCAGTTCCCATGATCCTCCTCATCTGTAACTGTCAGGAGGAGGACAGTAACCTGGGGACCATCCTCCATAGTGACCACTGGTTCACAGGATGGTACTCTGTACTAGTGACTGCTTGTACTAGTTCAGGGGTGCCTAAGCATTTGCACGAACCCTATGAAATTCGTACGAATATTATGTGATACACACGAATCACTATGCGAAAAAGCACGAATATTGTGAAATTCGCACGAATCACTATGCAAAAACGCACGAATATTATGAAATTCGCACGAATCACTATGTGATACACACGAGCCTTATGTGATTTGCACGATCATTATGCAAAAACGTCGGCCGGGAGGAGGCATGATTTTGAGCGTTTCTACCAGTGATATTTATATTTCAAGGCATGGAATGGACATTTACCGTCGCAAAGATGTATTTGATAGCCTGTGAGCTACTGTTTTGCTTCATTTCGGCGTGTTACAACGTATTTTCCGTCACCGCCGATCGAAGCCGCCATCTTGAAAATCCCGCTCCGTCTGTCACGTGACCCCGGCAGTGGTTGCGCAATTTCGCATAAGGATCGTGCAAATCTCATAAGGTTCGTGTGAATCACATAGTGATTCATGCGAATTTCATAATATTCGTGCGTTTTTGCAGTGATTCGTGCGAATTTCATAATATTCCTGCATTTTCGCATAATGATTCGTGCGTATCACATGATATTCGTACGAATTTTATAGGGTTCGTGCAAATGCTTAGGCACCCCTGTAGTTGTAGTGAAGGAGGATGGTACACAGCCAGCAGTCACTACAGAGGATGGTACTCCGACTAGAGAGACAAGGCTCCACATTCTCTGTTCTCTTTACCTGTACAGGTGTAACAAACAGTTCACCTGTATCACCTGGTGTAACTAAGGGCTTCCTAGTACCACATTGTGCATTAAATAAATAAATAAATAAAGCTTAAGAGACTTGAAGCAAATTAAGAGCTGTTTGCAAAAAAGACAGGATTGTTATAGACCTGTTATTGTTGATGTTACTGTACCTACTATCAGTTCAGTTCAGTTCATCCTCATATGAGGTGCCATTAACAATGTCTGACCATACATTTCTATCTAGCATGGCGGCTAGCAAGTTGTACTTGTAGTCCTTTAAGTTTAACCCAACCTCCTCCTCCAAAACTTTCTTACGTGTCAGGTTCGGTCGTCCCCTTTTTCTCTTTGCATCAGGTTCCCAGAGGAGAACTTTGGCAGCCATCTCCTCATAGCATGCTACAAGGCCAGCTAGAGCCAGTCTTCTATTCTGAAGAGTTGTAGTAATCGGGGGTAAAGTCCATTGTACAGTTTTTTGTTTCCAATGCGATTCTGCCAGGGTACATTCAGAGCATAACGAAGCAGACGGGTGTAGTTTCCATCCTATCACTACTCCATAGTTACATGTACTTGCCATTAGCTTTCGGGCATGTATTTACAAATGGAAAAACAAATATGAAAGGGACACTGATACGGATATAGCTTGTGAAATATGAAGATCACATTTACATTACAATATTGTATTTCACTGAGTCTTCACATGTATCTGAATGCACATCATCCAATGTAAGTCTATCTACACGTCATGTAGACGTAAAAATGTGTGTTATGGGATGTCTGTCATGAAGGCCCTTCTGTAAATACCAGCGATTCATTAGTACTAACCAGTAAGAGTAGATATTCATCTAACAGGATAGAATATCAGTGTTAGCTGGGTCTGGGTGCCAGGGATGGCAAGGCACTACCAGAATAGAAGGGGTGAAATCAAGCCTGAGGCCACAACAAATAAGATGCTTGTTCCTGGTACAAAAGTTATCAATCCAAGACTTAAAAGTTATGTTATAACTCTGTAAACATAGAAACAACCGGACTCAAACAATACATCCACTAATATATTCTATATAGTATCATGAATGTAAGAATTCCAGAAATCTTATTGTCAATATGTTCAGATACATACACGCTCAAGTAGTACCTAGAAATTTTATTTTCCTTTGATATTGCCGGCCATCCTTATTAGTACTACATCCTTACATCAGAACATAGTGGATTACTATTATCCTTACTAAGATTTGTACACACGCATATCTTGAGAAGCCAGCCTACAAACCCCAGCTAGGGCAGCTTTTGCATAGTTTACATTTTTTTTTTTGTATATCAGATTCTGGTATCTCTATTCCCTAGCTCCAGTCAGTTCTTCGTAAACCCCCAGTCTAGGGCTAGTTACAAAGGTCTGTGGATAGGCCCAACTAAGGGACCGTACGATATTTATCGGGGGGGGGGGGAGGGCTGGTGCATTGGAAGTCGGATCAAAAAATTTTTTGATGGCCCTCCCCCCCATCTCAAAAAAATTTAACGTGACCCTCCCCCTCCACCTAAAAAAAATCAACATGACCCTCCCCCCGACAGGCATCATCAAACAGGTAGAAGAACAACCGATAAACCCGGGAAAATTTGGATTTTCAAACCCTCTAAAACAGAATTTCCTGCAACTTGAGAGGAAATTTATGCCCTTGAGATTGGATGCCGGTTGCCTTTTTTACTCCCGTTTTTCAGTGATCGACGTCCGCCCTCTCCCCAAAAATACGTTATAACTATAAGCTCGGGGAATCAGCAGTCCGTGATCTGGCCCGGGTATTATTTGTCCTGTCATGTCTATTTGAAAATTTGGGGGTTTTGATGCTTCCAAACAAACAGGGCTCTAGTCAGTGAGTTCGTCAGCCCATGGAAAAATCCTGCCAATTTTTTTTCCGGCAGTGAATATTAAAAGAATGCCTACCTCGTGCGATCGATGTTGCGCCCTCCCGCATCAAATGCTAGTAGTTTTTCCAGAGGATAGAACAGGGTTGTAGCCAGCCTGAAATCATTTTCCATCCCCTTGATTTTGAATCCTATTCAACGCCCAAGGCGCAATGTTCCTAGGGGGGTCCGGGGTATGTTTCCCCAGGAAAATTATGAAATCTAGACTCTCTAAAATGCTATTTGCTGCATTTTGAGGAGTAAATTTTGCTGGTAGGCTAAACTGTTCAACAGTATCTGTTTTGGTGAAAAATAACACAAGGGAAACAGTTCTATCATATCAATTTTTGTCTGTCACAGAGGATGGAATGAGCAATTTTTTTCCCGTCCCCAGCTGCAAAATTGCGTCAAAGGACGGAAGGACGGGTGCTGGCTACAACCTTGGGATAGAATAAACGGCGCCATCACACCTTGTGTTTTTTTTCTATTTTGCCCGATGATTTTACTCAAATTTATCATTTATCGAATCGGTCGGGTTTTACAAGGCCGCGACGTCATTTTCCACGAGCGTGCATTTGTTTCGTGCGACCTCAGGTAACCCCGTTTTCGGCGTGAAATCTTTGGCTCACCGCTGGATTTCTTTTTACATAGAGTAGAGTAGACCAAGAACTTTATACATTATACGAAGGAGGGCGATCTGCTGCGTCTTTGGCAGTGATCAGTGCCGGTGTAGTCTTGAAGGAGTAGCCAGAAAAGACGTGCTGGGCGCTGCGATCGACAGTCCGTCTGGGGAGGGGGGCGTGCCGCGCCATGTGCTACGGACGCCAATGCCAGTGCACAGCCGACTCGATCGACACTTGACAACAATATTGCGGCCCCTTTTTCTACCGCAAATTTTGTCTTTTTGAAACAAAAGAAATGTTTTAAATAAAAAATAAAGTGTATAGTTTTGGATTCTTCACATATTTACCCTGCACCGCTTTTGTAACTTAAATATTTTGGGAAACTCAGCCGAGCCGAGTGCGTCTTTCCAGAAAAAATAAGTCTGTAGACGGAATGACGTATGCCTGGCGGGAACACTGGTCCAGGGCAGCGCCACTTTGGGGGGCCTAGGGGGGCAAAGCCCCCCGGAAGCTCTTGCATTTTAGGCTATTCAGAAGGCTTATTTTATCAGTTTTAGGGCCATGTCAAGATATCAAAACAAAAAGTCTTAGAGTATGAACAATTCTTTCAAAAAAATTAACATGGCCCTCCCCCCTATCTAAAAAAATTAACATGGCCCTCCCCCCACCTCAAAAACAATTAACATGGCCCTCCCCCCCTAACGCACCAGCCCTCCCCCCCTGATAAATATCGTACAGTCCCTAACTATTGCATGTTCCAGTTAAAGCTTGACCAGTGGTGGAACAGTAACCCTACAGACCACTGTGGAGTCCAGCTCTGCATTCCTCACATGCAAATCCCCACAACACTTACTGGACCCTGCAGGATCATGCCTGGGCAGGTTTGGTTTCACTCAGGGCTTCCCTGTGTAGGTCTGCACTGGTAAGGGACCTGACGTTATTTACTGGGGGGAGGGGGCTGGTGCAAAATAGGTCTGGTAAAAAATTTTTCAATGGCCCCCCCCCTGCCCACAAAAATTTTTCAATGGCCCCCCCCTCGCCCCAAAAAATTTTTCAATGGCCCCCCCCCCCCTCCAATTTTTCCTTACCTTTTCCATTACACACAGTCTGTCATTAAATAATATAGCAATAACAATAGCGGTAGCGTTGTTTGAACGTGACGACGATCGGCCCGGGGTGTCAAGACCCGCGCGTCAACAAATTACGCACGTTGGAGTCCTGCTGGGGCATATGTTATCTCCCAAAGTTTTACAACAGCCGAGTTTTCATGTAGCACTTGATGTTGTTACACTCACGCTGCAACGGTTATAAGACTTACCTTGTCTGATATCACTTCTCCAATCTACGTGAAAAAAAGTCTCTGGTAACGTTTAATACGCAAGATCACGAAACTGAACGTTTCCGCCAGACCGACGGCTAGCTGTTAAACTTAAAGGCCGTCCAGGGATCGGAGGGCCGAAGGCCCGACCGGTCTCGGGGGTTAGGGGCATGCTACCCGGGAAATTTTGATATTTTTGACCCTCTAAAACGAAATTTCCCGCATTCTGTGAGGCAAAAAAATTTGGATTTTGTGCGTCCACATCAACAAAGAGAAAAGCGGGCGGGGAGGGGCGGGGCGGTAATCCAACTTCGGCGATCTTTTCCACCACACATGTACGAAATTTACACAAAAGAAAACAAATTAATGTTGTAGATGGAAGAGACTTGGGTACATTTTAGCGATATCGTTTCGAAAACCGCTTCAAGACTGCTTCAATCTTTCCAAAACGGGAGTTAAAAAAAATTCGCGCCACCATGACGTCATATGCAGCAGACTGAGCCCGCTGTCACGAAAGTAAACATCGTAATGTTTTATCCCGTTGCCGTCCGTGAACCATTCTGTATACAAAGAACAGATGCACGCAGGATTGATATTTATACCAATTTTAGTTTCTATAGTTTTCTTAAACTTCGTGCGAACATGGAATCACACGACAGAGGCGGCTGCAGAAAATTTCTCAGTATGGGGAGGGCGAACTATATCAACGTAATCCTTGGGGGTCCGGGGGCACTATATCAACGTAAATTATCCTTGGGGGTCCGGGGGCATGCTCCACCGGGAAAATTTGGAATTCTTGACTATCTGAAACGGTCTTTCCTAAATCTTGATGGGCAAAATTTGCTGGCAGACTAAGCTTTAAGTTTAATAGCCTTTCTATTAGAACTTCACATGGTTTTGAGGGCGACGACGCCCCCAACGTATTTCCACAATTTCATGCGCCGGGCATGGCACGAGCCGTCGCAAGGTAGGTCTGGAGAAATGTCATTCAAATGATGAAGTTTGGACCCTCTGAGACACGATTTTCTGCATTTTGAGGGATAAACTTCGCTGGTAGACTATGCTAAATGTAATGACAATTTTCTGTCAGAGGAAGAGACTTTTGATGGCGACGAGCGCCGAAGTGTTGTGTGCGCCAGAGGCGCAAGCCGTCGCAAGGGACGTCCAGAGAAAAATTGAAATCTTGACCATCTGAAACTTCATTTCCTGCATTTCAGGGGCACATTTTGGTAGTATTTATCAAGGCCCCTCAGGCAATTTTTTTTCAATGGCCCCCCCCTCGGCTCAAAAAATTTTTCAATGGCCCCCCCCTCGGCTCAAAAAATTTTTCATTGGCCCCCCCCACCTATGCACCAGCCCTCCCCCCCCCCGATAAATATCGTCAGGTCCCTAATCCACCAGAAACTCTAGCTCAGGCCACGCCAAGGTATTTTGTTGGTTTGGAAACTTGAAAACTTTATGCTACAATTGTAAACTTTGTAACGGTACACCAAAATAAAGTGCTTGCCAACAAGCTTTCGATCTGTCCTCAGATCCTTTTAAAGTTTTTTTAATTTTTAATTTTATTTCTGTCATTTTTACCCAGGTTGGTCCACTCATTGGTTTACACTGCTTTGCAGTGGAGCCCTGTAAAGTTGTAATGACTCAAAGCCTAAAGTTGGAAATTTTATTCGGAAAATACACCTTGCAGCCAGAGGCAAAATTATGTATGTATGACTTACAATCACTGCCAGTACATAAAAAGCTTGACATATTTTTTTTATGATGCACACATTAAAATCTGATACGTATATGGAATGATGTTTTATTTATTTAAGAATCTTAATATGAATAAAACTGTCACATAAAGATTATTATGTGACAGATATTTCAGATATTTATGGTAGGAATTGTGCAAGAAGACATGATGAGCTAGGAGGAAAACTTGGATATGATGCTATGATATTCAGTCCCTGGGACTGTGTGTACCAACAAAGGTACATTCATACACCAACTTTCCATACAAACTCTTTTCTGAAGAAGGGGTCCCGTGTTAGATTAGGTGCCTTGTGCACATGGTTGTAGCCAGCCAAAAATCATTTTCCGTCCCCTCGATTTTTAATGGCTTTGGCACAGAGTTCCCAGGGGGGTCCGGGGGCATGCTCCCAAGGAAAATTTTGAAATCTAGACCCTCTGAAATGCTATTTCCTGCATTTTGAGGGTTAGATTTTGCTCACAGAGGACGGAATGGGCAAATTTTTTTTCCAGCCCCAGTTACAAAATTCCGTCAAAGGACGGAAGGACGGGTGCTGGCTACAACCCTACTTGTGCATGTTAAACTTATTTAGAGGAAGGGCTAACATTGTCCTGGTAAAAATATAGCCTGCTACTGAAACGGCAAGGAAACTTTAGCATGAAAGTTCACCTGTGTTGGTAAATAGCATTATGTCAGACTAAGCTTTTTAATGTCTTCACTGTATGATAGCCCAGCGGCAATTGTTTAGAGGAAAGTGGGCCGTACACAGCTGAAGTGGTTTGTGGTTCAGACTACATAGTACATTCAGAAGGTTTGAGGGGGTACCTCAAGCACCTTGCAACAGCCTCATTACGGAAAGGCAAGGCAACATAAGCATAAGAAGTTTCGTTTAATGGAAAGTGGGCCTTATAGTTCATAGTTATAGTATACAGCTAAGATGGCTTTGTGGCTCTTTCTTTCTTTCTTTCTTCATTGACGATGATACAAGTCATTACAAGGGTCGGCCTAGGCAGCTAGGGCTGGTAGTGGCAGAACCTACAAAAATGTGGACTAACATACAAAAATTCATAGCAAAAAACAATACAATATAATGCAATAAAATAAGCAGCTCAAACTACATTCGAGGTAAACCGGGGTCTAAGGTTTGAAGAGGTACCTCAAGCACCTTGCAACAGCCTCATTACTCACTCAGGGGCCGTACTACAACTTACAAGGCGAGCATAAGACTGTGGAATAGGTTGGATCCCATCCAGAGTGAGTCAGTGCAGTTAGTGGTGAGTGATACCACCCTGTCCTGTATGGCCACATGCCAACTGTCCTGTGCTCTCTCTAATCAGGGCTGATCAGCTGGCCCAGGGCCCAGAAATGTGAGCCTGAACCATGGACCAAACCTGCACTTTGCAGGGTTCTAGCTAGTGCATTTTAGCGTGTAATCAGTGTGTAATCTGTACAGTCTCCAAGCAGATGTAGGGAGGAACCTGCACTGTATAATTATGGACCAAACCTGCACTGTGTAATCTGTACAGGGTCTCCAAGCAGATGTAGGGAGGAACCTGCACTGCATAATCTGTACTGGGTCTCCAAGCAGATGTAGGGTGGAACCTGCACTGTGTAATCTGTACAGGGTCTCCAAGCAGATGTAGTGAGGAACCTGCACTGTGTAATCTGTACAGGGTCTCCAAGCAGATGTAAGGAGGAACCTGCACTGTATAATTATGGGGCAAACCTGCACTGTGTAATCTGTACAGGGTCTCCAAGCAGATGTAAGGAGGAACCTGCACTGTATAATTATGGGGCAAACCTGCACTGAGTAATCTGTACAGGGTCTCCAAGCAGATGTAGGGAGGAACCTGCACTGTGTAATCTGTACAGGGTCTCCAAGCAGATGTAGGGAGGAACCCGCACTGTGTAATCTGTACAGGGTCTCCAAGCAGATGTAGGGAGGAACCTGCACTGTGTAATTATGGGGCAAACCTGCACTGAGTAATCTGTACAGGGTCTCCAAGCAGATGTAGGGAGGAACCTGCACTGTGTAATCTGTACAGGGTCTCCAAGCAGATGTAGGGAGGAACCCGCACTGTGTAATCTGTACAGGGTCTCCAAGCAGATGTAGGGAGGAACCTGCACTGTATAATTATGGGGCAAACCTGCACTGAGTAATCTGTACAGGGTCTCCAAGCAGATGTAGGGAGGAACCTGCACTGTGTAATCTGTACAGGGTCTCCAAGCAGATGTAGGGAGGAACCCGCACTGTGTAATCTGTACAGGGTCTCCAAGCAGATGTAGGGAGGAACCTGCACTGTGTAATCTGTACAGGGTCTCCAAGCAGACGTAGGGAGGAACCTGCACTGCGTAATCTGTACAGGGTCTCCAAGCAGACGTAGGGAGGAACCTGCACTGTGTAATCTGTACAGGGTCTCCAAGCAGATGTAGGGAGGAACCCGCACTGTGTAATCTGTACAGGGTCTCCAAGCAGATGTAGGGAGGAACCTGCACTGTGTAATCTGTACAGGGTCTCCAAGCAGATGTAGGGAGGAACCTGCACTGTGTAATCTGTACAGGGTCTCCAAGCAGATGTATGGGGCAACCTGCACTGTGTAATCTGTACAGGGTCTCCAAGCAGATGTAGGGAGGAACCTGCACTGTGTAATCTGTACAGGGTCTCCAAGCAGATGTAGAGAGGAACCTGCACTGTATAATTATGGGGCAAACCTGCACTGTGTAATCTGTACAGGGTCTCCAAGCAGATGTAGGAAGGAACCTGCACTGTATAATCTGTACAGGGTCTCCAAGCAGATGTAGGGAGGAACCTGCACTGTGTAATCTGTACTGGGTCTCCAAGCAGATGTAGGGAGGAACCTGCACTGTGTAATCTGTACTGGGTCTCCAAGCAGATGTAGGGAGGAACCTGCACTGTATAATCTGTACAGGGTCTCCAAGCAGACGTAGGGAGGAACCTGCACTGTGTAATCTGTACTGGGTCTCCAAGCAGATGTAGGGAGGAACCCACACTGTATAATTATGGGCCAAACCTGCACTATATAATCTGTACAGGGTCTTCAAGCAGATGTGAGGAGGAACCTGTACTGTATAACCTACCTATAACCAGTCCTGGCCCAGGGTCTCCAAGCAGATGTAGTGAGGAACCCGTGTAATCATTCCTGGCACAAGGTCACAATGCTCTACACCCAGTCAGACGTAGGGAAGAAGTAAGAACATGTTCTATTTCTTGCGCAGAGCCACAATAAGTCAATACTTAGTCTCCAAGAAGATGTAGTGAGGAACGTGTGTAATCATTCCTTGCATAAGGTCACAATGCTCTACACCCAGTCAGACGTAGGGAAGAAGTAAGAACATGTTCTATTTCTTGCGCAGAGCCACAATAAGTCAATACCTAGTCTCCAAGCAGACGTCGGGAGGGACCTTTTGTGTATCATCATATGATCATAAGATTAGCAACTTTGTTGACTGTGTCCTTGCAAGTGTTGACATTCTTCCACGCGCCTTATCCCTCAAGTCTTGTGATTGCTTCAAGAAACATGCAGGTCTTAAGACGAATCTGGTGTAATGGACGTCTAAGACTCGTGACATTTCCTCAGAGTCCTTGACGTGAGTTTGGCAGGCGTCCATCGGGCAGGTTGAAGGTTTTGGGCCTGAGCCCCAGCTGCTGTTCCTTAGACACTCTCTCAGGTTTCCAGTTTCTTAATCTTTAAGATTTACTGCCTCCTTAAGAAGTGTCTCCAGGTCTGGAGGGTAAGGAGACGATAAAGTCTTCTGACGTTCCTTAAGAGACTGTGACGCACGTCTCAAAATCTGGAGCTCCTTAAATCCGGGGGTTTCTTTCTGCTTTTGTGACTATTTTGAGAAAGGCTCATTGTCCTACTGGTTCTGAGAAGTTAGGCTATACAGATTTGATTATATGGATGGCGTCTTCTGGGCTTTCCAAAACTGATGCGAGCAAAAAAAAAAGTTGGGAAAACGTTTGCACTGATCATGGAATCTAAGTGGTCAGGAAGGTTGAACAAATGATTGAACACACAGGGTTTCTTTTTTGGATTCTCCTGTCGATTGGACAGATGAGCAGGCAGACAGGCATTTTTACCTGTTTGCCTGACCTACACATGACTTTTTATGGTGAAGGAGGAGTGTGCAATCCCTTCTCCACCCTCTCGTCTACTGGAGCACTAAGTCTCAGAGGGGCAACTTACACACAGAGTATGGTTTACTGAATAACGGATTCTTCATTTTTGATCTTTCACATCTTCTTCAACTTTGGAATGGACATATCCATCCTACAACATTATTATCTGTTTGCAAATATTTCTGTGCACCCTACAGAACCCCTGCTTGTGTAGTTGGATCAGTCCTCTTTCTCAGTGAAATATTTAATGGAGCTTGCTACTTAGCCTGATTAAATCTCACTTATAGCAGCTTGCCCAACATCCGCCGGCCCCCTAGAAGGAAGGGGTCAATTACAGCCCTGGACAGCAGGGTTTGCGTTACACGGACTACTTGCTATTGTCTTGTGAATTGTTTCTGGCTCAGGGAAGAAATGCTGTTTCAGCTCCACATTTTAGCCCAGTACGTAGAAGTTATCTCTTGGCCTTGCACTGAGTAAACTCTGAAAAAAAAAAGGTTTATCTGGAATAAACTCTTTATGTCTTTAGGGGATTGCAGTATGTATGTGCAGAAAGAGAAAGTGCCTGGTGTTGCTAAGACTTAAGACTTTTGGCACAGGTCTTGCCTGACAATTGTCCTTATAAGAAGTTGCGTCTTGAGTCGTACGTTAAGTGTGTTTTTTCTGGTCACGCTAACAGCTGTGCCAAGACATCAGCTAAAGGACAACTGTTTTTAAGACATGAGAAGTCTTGGCTCGCTTCCTTCGGACTGTTCCATCTTAGGCAAAATTTGGGGGTGACAGAATATTGAAATAGAGAAAAATTGTAGGAAGTAGTTTTCAACCACATCAATGATATATTTTTTTTTCATTTTTCTGAAACAATTGTTTTCTGTTAGACCTTTTTTCTACTTTTTGTTTATAGGAAATTTGTTTGTTTGTTTGAACCTTTGTTTATTCATAAGCAGCTCAAATTGGCAGGCCATTTTTCATTGAGGTCATGAGGGAGGTATTAAAGGGGTAGATGAAATATAATGGAGATACAGATTACATTGAGTTAAAATGAAGGTTGCTGTGAAACTTATTACTTTGTATACATGCATTGTTTGAATTCCCGTAACTAATTGATAAAATCAACAAAATATGTACTGGTACGTTTTGTTGGATAAGGAAAAAAATGAGTGGATGGATAAATAAATGAATGAATGGAATTTTATTATCATATCTTGTGACCTTAGGTCACCCCAGACATTGGCATATAACAGGGATAAACAAGTCCACTAGCCCTATTGTCCAGGGCAAGTGAAAGTGCTGTTCGGGCAAGTGCATGTCCTACCCCACTTGTCCGATCGGGCAAGTAAGATTTTTCCATTGATTTTAGTGCAATTTTGATATACTTGTTACTTTTTACAGTCATGACATCAAGCAATTGTCTACAGAGAATTCCATTGCTGGAAGTGAAAATGCATATACTAGTAACAGTGACATTTGAATTTTGGGCAAGTGAAAAATTGGTTCGGGCAAGTACATTTTTTATGTGCTTAGAAAACTTGTTCAACCCTGTACAAGATACTGAGAAACAAGTAACTGCTTTGTGTTTGCCTAAGTATGCACTGCCATGCTGAGGCACACCTGAAGTATCAGGTCAGGCTGGGGGAAGATTCCTTAAGAAACCTGAAGATTCCCGTGAGCAGGTCGGAATCCTCAGGTGGGAATCCGCACAGGTGGAACGCGCAAGGATCGAGTTACATGTATAGTCAAACCTGTACACAAGTTTTATACACACAGTGCTGGTCATATACATATAGTCTATTAAGCGGTCACCCTTTCATACTGTGACCAATTCTCTTGAGTGGTCACTATGGACAGGTTTTCAGAAGTGTCAGTAGAGAGGCAATGTCTTGAAGTAATCTTCTAAGACATCTTGGTTGGCTGAAGAAAGTGCCCCGCCCACCATAGTTGTAAGGGCTTTAGAGAGAGCCCATCATGCCCATATAAGGTAAGGGTCAGCCCTTAATGGCTACATGAGGTCAGGGCATGCCTGGCCTGAATGGTGGCTCAAATTGGAGAGTAAACAGATAAACAGGGTGACCTGGCAGGGTTGGACAAGTTTTCTAAAATGGACTTGTCCAAGGAGGTTAATAAATCTAATTTGTCCCATCGGGCAAGTACATAGTAAAAACTATACTTGCCCGAACCAACTTTTTACTTGCCCGAAATTTAAATGACATTGTTCTACGTATTTTCATGGCCATCGATGGAATTCTTGTTATTGGCTCTATTTTCTGTGTTGACCTATGCTTGATGCCATGACTGATACATACATATGGTATTAGACTGAAGAAAATTATCTTTCAAGCAAAGTAGTGACTGGTTAAACTAAATCTACATGTAACGCTAGTTCACCTTTATCCGCGGGGTTACCTATATCCGTATTTCTTATCAACAGCGTTTTTAGGGATATCAAGTCAAGGGATGATGTTGGTATCAAACTGTAATATTGTGAAAGTACTGCAAATTCAAACCACAGTCTGTCCACTTGTTATCCATGAATACCCTGTTTTCAAAACAACGGATATAGGTTACCCCGCGGTAGCGGATAAAGGTGAACTAGCGTTACCTCTACAGTGTTTAGAAAAGTAGTTCAAGTGTATGCAGTTCCCTGCGCTGTAACCTTGACTTTTGTACTCTGACCTTCAAAATTCCAACATTCTGCTGACTGCAGACTTACAGGGTGACACAAGCTTGTCACGCATCCGTCAGGAACGACAGCAGGAATGCTGCGCGGTGTTTTATCCCCGATCACGGTCCTGTTTAGCCCCAGGTGTCTCTCCTATCCTCAGGGCTCGAAATCCTTTTTTTCTGCATACCTGCACTGGTGCAGGTAACATTGGAAATTACCTGCACCAGACAAATTTTATCTGCACCACTCTGAATTTAGAAAGTATGGATCATACTAAAATTGTTCAGGAACCATTGCCTTTATACTGTATAGGTGTTAACAGTCAATTCAGCTAATAACAATCCACATACACCTGCATCATGGCTTTTATGTATAAAACCCAGTATATTGACCAGTGCAGGTTAGGTGCAGGTAGACTGACACCAGAAATACCTGCACAGCTCCAATTGTACCTGCACTAACCTGTATATGCAAGTGGTACTGTCAATGCAGAAACTTTCGCAGTGGCCGCTTCACCGCGAACTTAAGTTAAAACCACCTCAAACATTTTTCCATGACAATAAGAAACTACAGTGCATGATGCTACCGCGAACTTAAAACCACCGTGAAAAGCCCTTTTTCCTGCTACTGTGAAAATAAATCCCGCAAAATTAATTACTTTTACAGTATTTCTAGCCCTGCTATCCTTTAGCCCATTGTCCTCCCTGTGTTGCTGTGGTTGCACTCGTCGTAAATCCCACATACCTACCTGTCAGCGTGTGATGCCTGCAGACAAATACTCCAATTATTTCTGACTTAATCAGGGTGATTGTTAGGCTCCCAGTGACAAGGCCAATGGAAACATGCAGCTTTTGGCCTCCAGGCCACTATAGATGGCGTTCTCACTGTGATCTAGCTGCAATCTCACTTCGATCTCGTTTTGATCTCACTGTGATACGACTGGAGACTTACTGTGATCTCATTGCAATCTTGTTGTGATCTTGCTGTCATCCCACTGGAATCTCGCTACAATCTCATTGTGATCTTGCTGTGATCTAACTGTAATCTCACTGCAATCTCGCTGTGATCTTGCTGTGATCCCACTGGAATCTTGTTGGGACTTGCTATAATCTCACCACAAGATAGTGATCAAGATAGGTCTCATAGTGATCTCACTGCAATGTTCTTGTGATCTCGCTGTAATCTTGCTGTGATCTTGCTAAAATCTCACTGTAATCTCATTGTGATCTCTTTGTATCTTGCTGTGATCTTGCTGATCTCACTGTGACACTGAAATCTAACTGTGATCTTAATATGACCTTGACTTGATTTGTATAGACGTTTGATGCCATTGGAATCTAATTTGAAATTTAAATGTACGACTGAAACTACAACAAAAATACACAAAAAGGAAAAAAAAATAAGATAACTTTTTTATTCAACAAATTCTCTGAGCACCCTGTCAGATGTTAGTTGGCACTGCAGGGTTGCTGCCCTGTCAGAACAGAGTTTGTGTCCTTTCCACATAGCAGTACTTCAAACTTGTCGCACCGTTACCGGGGTTCTTAAAGTTTGCCTGTTCAGTCACTCAAACATGTCAGTCACCCTTAGCTTACACAGTGGAAACTTCTAAATATCCTTGAAATAGTTGAACTGTAATTTCCAACACCAAAATTGGACTCACCCAAATTTTCGACTGCACTGCATCAGTCTTTGTCAAGGAATGAACAATCCACTGCTGTCATGACGTCACGTTATGCAGATAGAACATGTGACTCAGTAAGCAGTGGATCATAGGTTGCAGGAAGTCTATGAAGTCTTGGGTGAGTCCAATTTTGTTGTTGAAAATTACAGTTCAACTATTTCAAGAATGACTTCAGGGTTCTAGCCAGGATTTCAATTTAGCGTAGTGGGAATGGTATGGTAGCTAAGCGACCAATCAGGAGATTGGTGTGGAAGGGGGGTCTTGGCCCCTCCGCGGTGAGATGTTGACAATGTAGAGTTAAAAGTTAAGTAATTTGAAGGATTTTTTGGTCAGTTTTGAATGGCATATCATCATATTTTATTGTTCAGACATTGATTAGACATTATTGAACAAGCAAATGATAGCAAAGCACCACTACACTCAAGTGAAAAATTAGTGTAGTGACCCATATTTTAGCGTAGTGGTCACAAATTTTAGCGTAGGGGCCCACTATGCCAAAATGCACTAGCTAGAACCCTGGACTTCTACCAACACAGATGAACTTTCAAGTTAACTTCTAAATATGTTGATTTCACATACCAAGAACTTGAAGCATTTTCAAACCTACATTTGTGTGAACTGATTTTCTCTTAATCATTTTCGAACAAACGTAAGTATATATCAGTAGACGTTATAAGAGTCCTTTTTTGTAAAATTTGATATCTTAGATAAGTTTGATCTCAGATTTTCACTCCAAAGATCTGAGATCATGCCAGGACAGTTCATATGACAGGTGTGATGCAGTAAAGAGAGACCTCTAGCAGGTCAGTATATATTGCAAGCCAGGATGGGGTAGAATGACTTGAGCAGTTAGTGAGAAACTGCAATGGAGGGTTTGAAAACAAAAATTTGGTTTACTTGGGAAACCCAGAGAATTGTTATTGTTATCGTTACTTGTCCAGTTATTTGGTACAACATTGTGACCTTGACAGTGAGCTGATTGTTGAGAAGGTTAGTCCAGGATGCGAACTCAGACTGTTTATTTCAGTTTTGTCTGCTCAACTTTTGCCCTTCCGGTGTTTCTGTCTGACACATCGGCAGACCTAAGGGGCCTTGGTTCTTGTCAGTGTTGGGAGGAAATATTGGTTTACAAGGTGGAGGAGTTCATGAGCAAGGTCAATGCCCCCCTCCCCCCTCACTGATAGGTGCTTGTTTTGTAACAGTTTTGCCTGTAACGTTATTGATGAATTCTTTCTTTAGATGAAAACAAATGCTTTTTATTGATACTATATATAAAAATTTAGCTAGCTATGTCCATTTTCATGTGAAACAATACTTGTTGAGTCAGCAATATTTTGATTATTTCCTTGGAACTGAAATTAAAATTCTTGAGCCCTTGTGATGGTCCTTGAGTCAGCATTAGTTGGCCTTCTTGCCTTTTGGCTCCAAATATGTCTTGGTTACAGGGTTAAGCCACAGGGAGAAGGCTAGCTGTGTCTCCAGGCATATAAGACATTATCCATGCCTTGTCTAGTTCCTTGTAAGACCAGTGTAGATCTTGAGTCACAGCAGAAGTCTTTAACTTAAGAAGTTCCTGTGACCTCTGACCTCCGGTTCGACTGTGTCCATGTAAGGACCTGGAATGCCGACACAAGCCTACAATTCAAGACCTTTCTAAATTCCTTACCCACTTTTCAAGACACAACATAAGTCAGTACTGTGATCTAAGCCGGCTTCACTCCTCTGCCAGCTTTTGATACCATCTTATGCTACCGAAGGATCTGCTTGGAGATTAAAAAGAGTATTGGGAAGGGTGAAAACGTTCTTACACGTTCTTGGAAACACTACAAAATTCTTCCCATTTTTCCCAGCCGAGGTCACAACAGCTTGGATTACCCCCGAAGAAATCAGAGTAAATATTGACATTTTCTCCCGGCCCGCGAGTTCGGCAGGTCACCAAATTAGAGGCCTATTTCTGGTGGAACGTATCGACTGACGTAGGGAGGCTGTTATGGTACTGACCTGGGATCTGTCTCGCACACGTCAAATGTCAATATTTTGACACTAATGGAACTAATTTGAGGTTACCGGTAAAATAGAATATAGATGTTAGCCTTTTTGGCGTTGAGCAAAACCATTACCACCACCCAGGGAGTCTATCTTTACATTGATTTGATAGTTCTCAGTGAAGTTAAAACCAAATCGACATATTTCATCAAGGTTTGCACTCAGAGTATTGGTACCTGCAGTACTGTTGAAATCTGTAAGGTGGCACTGCTACCATATGAAGTGAGGAGATTCATACATAAGACTGTTGACTATTTTTGCCGGTGCTAGACGGAAGAAGCGGGTCTTTCAACCCTTCGTTTGGTTTGCATGGATGCATGCATGGATGCATGGATCGGTCAATTTAACCAAACCCTTCTAAGAGCCCTTCTATACGTCCTATTGCGTAATCGAGCCAGCGTGGCCGAGTGGTCTACAGCACGGTACCTATTGGAGCAGTTTGCTTCTCCAGCCGTAGATCGTGGGTTCGAACCCCATTTGCTAAAATTATTTTTTTTTTTTGTTAGACAAATCTCATGTAGTGTTTTTTTAATAGAAGAAAGACCAGTTCAGTAATTCGATGTTTAAAAACTCTTTTTTTCGTGTGATTTTGTTTAACATCCAGGCTTTTTCCAAAATACGCACCGGCCAGCTTTTTTCTGAAGCTTTCTTGTTTTGTTCACTAGGAAGTAACTTTGATGCATTCCTGAAGCAAATAAACAATCATTTTACTTTTAATGCTTCTTTGTTTATTTTGTTAATTTACATACCTGTAGTCAGTGTGATGGATTCTCTTGTCAATGTCTGACTGTATCAATGGACACTAGTACTAAAATACATAGCAGTGTCTTCTGCCTTCTGCACAGTTATTAATTAAGATCTAGCTTAAACTTAAAGCATTTAACATACAACTACAAGGGAATGCTAAGATCATTCAAGGAATAAAACAAATACAGAAATTCTTATCATCATGTAATTCTAATTAATAGGTAACACGCATCAACATTTTTTCTGAGGCCATACTAATTTAATTTGCTGGTTTACTGATTTAAAATATAATAAAGAATAATGTTAAAGTGGAAAAAACACAAAGAAACCAAAGCCAGAGGACTAGGTTTATGCTTTGGTGTACTCCTATTTGAGCTAACTTATGCTTTTATGATGTCTGCTTGGTACATTTTTATTTCTGAATATCTGAGAACCATGGAAATGAATTGGCATGGCGTAAGCACTGTTTGTTTGTTTGTTTGTTAATTCTTTATTTAACAAGGGCGAAAGCATGTTGCCTGACAGTGTTTTTCAAAGCCCACTGGGGGGAGAACCCCGAACATAAATCATACAAAAAGTGCAACAAACCAAATTAAACTTAATAACATAATCGTACATAAAGGCCAACCGGTGCAACGGCCGAGTGGGTAGAGTGTTCGCCTTGCATTTGGTAGGTCGTGAGTTCGATCCCGGCCGAGTCATACCAAAGACTCTAAAAATGGTACATGCTGCTTTCTCTGCTTAGCACTCAGCACTAATGAGGAAGAGTATGGAAGTTAAACACACATTACAACCAGCGGACCAGCCCCCTGCTGTAGTGGCTTGCACATGTGTGGCCCAAGGGCTTCGAAGTGGGGATGGGTGCCACCCTACGCGTCTGTAGATGCATGGGCAAACTTTAACTTTTTTTTTAAACATAAAGTTCTAGGTTCTAAAGTTTATATTTTCCTTTCTTCTATCTCTGCAGCCGAGCACGATTCCCCAGGGCACCATTAACATGAACCAGTGTACGGAGGTGTACGACGGACAGGGCAGGACAGGCAAGGAGAACTGTCTCGCTATCGTCACTCCAGACAGCGTCGACTACGTCTCAACCGACAACAAGTTCGACATCGACAGGTGGGAACTTTTGTCTCTTTTGGACAATCCTTATATACTGTCTCAACTAGGGGTGGGTACCGGTATGTTGTAACGGTATAAAACTGTTTTTCCTTGTTGGACCACTCTGGAAAAAACGGACCTGAAAAAATCAGTGGACCCAATGTTGGACCGATTAAAAAATAAACAGATTATACCCACAGGCGTTTGAGTTTTTGGCGCTTGCTCGTCCCCCCCCCCCCAAAAAAAACAAGAGTAAAGTGGAGTCGATACCAAGCTTCTACAGTCAAACTTGGTCTAAAACAGAGGAAGTTACTGTTGTTTACATGGCTTGAAAAGGATTTTAAATCGCCAATGGATGTCAGATACTCCACCAAACAGAGTCCTTAAGTTTTAGCAAAATGGACCTTTGTTGTGAATAATATCGCCCATTCACAAGTTTTCACAGATCCAGGTTCAGGTTCAGTCCAGGACCTAATCCTCTAGATCTGGGCTGGACCTGTACCTACATGTGTATTTTCTGTAACGGTGCCCACTAACCGGTGCCGGGCACCCATACTGGATACTGTTTGCTGAAACAATCAGGTTCAGGTCTGGACTGGGACCTAATCCTATGCACCTGGACCGGACCTGGACCTACGTGTGTATTTTCTGTAACGGTGCCCACTATATATATATATAACCGGTGTCCACCCCTACTGGATACTGTTTGCTGAAACAGTCAGGTTCAGGTCTGGACCGGGACCTAACCCTCTAGACCTGGACTGGACCTGTTCTACACCCCCCTATACTGTATCCTGTTTCCTGTAGGACGTACAAGAATCTGGTGATCTACCCTCGCAGTAAGGACCGTACCTGTACCTACATGACGTATATTTTCTGTACCAGTACCTACTAACTAGTTACCACCCCTACCGTACCCTGTTTCCTTTAGGTGGTATGAGGTCCTGGTGATCTACCCTCGCAGTAAGGACCGTACCTGTACCTACATGTATATTTTCTGTACCTGAGTACCTGCTAACCGGTACCCACCCCTACTGTATCCTTCTTCCATATAGATGGTACGAGGTCCTGGTGATCTACCCTCGCAGTAAGGACCGTACGTGTACTAGTACCTACATGTATATTTCCTGTACCTTGCAGGTGGTACGAGGTCCTGGTGATCTACCCTCGCAGTAAGGACCGTACGTGTACTAGTACCTACATGTATATTTCCTGTACCTTGCAGGTGGTACGAGGTCCTGGTTATCTACCCTCGCAGTAAGAAGATGAAGAACAAGCGGAATTTCACCATACCCAGCCGGAAGTCGGACAGCCCGGATGCTGAGAGGTCACAGGAGGGCGTTACCACGCCGACTGGACAGGAGAAGCCCAGCGACGAGGAGAACAAGGAAAATCAGAAAGTAAGCTGAGAAAAAAGCAAAAATTGTAAGAACAAAAGAAAAATTTGAAAAGGAATTAATATGTTCTGACCAAAGTTGTCAATTTTTTTTAAGGAAAGCGAAAAAAGACGAAAAATTCTTGTTCAAACTTTGATTTTTTTAATTTTTCAGTAAAAAAAAATGATTTGGTTAAAGTGTCTGTTGACCAGGGTATTGGTTTTTGGCTAGATAATGTAGGTAAATTTTCAGTTTAGATATAACCTGAAAGTGTATTAATGGACTGAAATGGTGAGAAAATATTTCTGGGTTTATTGGAAAAAGCAAAGTTGTGAAATTTCAGTTGTTTTGTGTTTTTGATTCCAATTATTTTTCTGTGTCTATTGATATATTATCACATTTACACCATTGTATCCTTGTCCCATTTAATTCTGTGTTATATTTGTGTTTCGAGACATTTTCTCCGTGTGTATAGTTATATCCTTCACACTAACACTTCCATCCGGTCTGTTTTATTCTATTTCCATTGTACTCCCTGCTCCCCTCTATCAGTAACATGCTCTCTTCTTTTTACTCTTTCTATCTGTAAAACCAACTAACTACTGTCTTACCTGCCACAGGGTCTATTTAAGCCTACGAAACCATATTTTGTTACGTTTTTGTAGCCAGTTTCGACAATTTCCATAGGCTGGCCTGATAGTCTGGTCCCAAAATTAAAAATGAGTGAATTTCTGAATGCCATTAAAAGATTGAAGTAAAAATAACTTGCAGTAAATATTAGAACGCTTCAATGAATATCTAGTGCACCCCTGTACCAAAATTTAGGTCCTTTGGTTGTAAAACCAGTGTACAGGAGCCAGAAGTGTCCCTTTTTAAAAATATTAGTCTGTTTTGGGGGAACAGAGCAGTCTGGAGAGAAATCGACCGTGATGATGATGAAATATTAGTTGTGGCAGATGAGTCCAGCTTGCCTTATGTCATGTGGCAATTTGTACCTTTTGTTTGATATAAAAAGAAAAAAAAAATTGTCTGGTTAGCTTGATTTTATGACACTTTATGTATGTTGTAGAAATAAAACTGCAGACAATCTTGCTGATTGAAATATCTTAACTGTAATTTGCAAAATTGTCTTCAAAATCTTATTGCCTTAAGGTACTAAAAAAAAACAAAAAAAAAACTTTGATTTGACAGACATTCAGTTCTTAAAGCTTTGAATCTACTTTATACATAAATTTGCATTGTATAAAAACACAGCTAGTCAGGACTTCTGCTTTGCCTCTGCTTTCCCTGCTCTTGTAATTCCAATCAACCTTGAAATGTCTTATGTTTATTTTGTTTCCTCTGTTATTCTGATGTTTGGCTGATTGATGAGAAAAGTGACTAACATTGTAGATCGGTGTGAACTAATCATGTTACTGCATGCTGCAGGGGAGAGTGGCTCGTTAGCTAGTTCAGTTCTTCTTTTATTTTTATTTTCAAATTTTCTACTTGATAAATACTAGAAATAACTTGAAAAGTTCACATCTTGGCCATGATATCATGTTGAAATCCACAATAACACACAAAATTTAATGTACTAATTGCTGTTGAAAGTGTTCCAGAAGATTCTCGAATCCCAGATCAGAATCATTTTTTAAAGTCCAATCACTTTATTCCTAGGCCAAAGAAAGATACCGGTAGTCCATTTATAACTCTTAAAGTCATCCTACTGACTAAGAAATAACTATCAACTGAAAAACCAACCAGTAAATGATCAAATCTCTGCATGTATATCAAAGAAGTACAAAGCTGCAAAGCAGATTACTTTTCCTGTACTGAAACTGAGCAAAAATGTGAAATTCTGCAATATTCTAGAAAGGAAACAGTAACTCTACTTCTGACTAGCGCTAGCTCCCTAGCCCATCTCCCAGCAGTGTTGCTAGATCATTGCTAGATCAGCTGCTGCGTAGCTTAGCTTAGCTCCTTGCACGTTTGTCTTGTTTCCTGTCCGCTTTCCGAAGGCCAGGCCTCGACAACCAACCAGGGTCATCGTCGTCAGTCGCACTTTTCCGACTGTACAAAAAATTCCGTCGTTTCCATGGATACAGGACATCCCCGGCCAACCGGAGAAGGAGAAGGACCCGGAGACGGGGACGCAGCGCGAGCCGTTGTCCCCGACGACCGTGACTTCTCAGAAGGATGCGCAACCGCCGACGATACTGCCCCAGAAATCCGACAAGGACGCGAAGAACGTTAACGGCGACCTGAAAGGTCAGCGGAAGGAAACGAACCTCGAAAGGTACAACACGATGTCTTCCAAGCAGATGGACAAGAAAGGCTCCCTTGGGGGTTCCTCGCGAGGGACGTCCAAGTCTCAGAGTCTTGACGAACAGCAAGCCAGAACCCCTAGTGAGGACTCCGGCGGTGAGGAGAGAAAAGCAGGGACCATGTACGAGACGTTTAGCAGCTCGGACATCCGAGACGCGCGCAGAAATCGGCGGCCGAGCGACCCCTACGCCAAAATTGCGGACGTGCCAAAAGCCAAGCGCTACGATGGGGTGGATTCAGGAGCAACTTCTCAAGATGCAGAAGAAGAAGGTGGAGAAGAAGAAGAAGAATCATCTTCCGAGGAGGAAGAGTCGTCAGAGTCTGAACCGGAGGCGCCTCAAGAACCGGTTTCCGCGCCGCCTCCGTTGGAAAAGAAACCGGACAGCGCGGCGTCCTCCCCCGACAAGCAGCGGCCCAAGAGCCTCGGGGTGGAAGACTTCGAGAAGCTCCTTGGAGAAAAGCCGAAGCCGATCTTAAGACTGTACGACCAGCTGGAGGCCCTGGAGCCTGATTGGCCCAGGGAGCAAGCCCGGGAGGGAAGGAGTGAGAGAAGAGGCAGAAAAGAGAGCAGAGAGGTGAGCTGCCTGTTCTTTCATGTTTGAAGAAGTTGTTATGTAGTTTCTCTGTAATTTTGCATACCTGGTATAAGGCGGTAAGCGGTGAGTTATACATGTACCATGGTAAACTGCCTCATAGCATAATGCTAGTTACCTTCACTTGCCAGTAACCTTTGGAGTATTTAATGTCTTGAAAAACAAGGTGTTTAGCAAGGGAGATATCAAGTTGTCGGATGGAGATTATTGCTGACTTCGAAACCACTTTTTGTCTACTTGATATCTCTGTTGAAAAATACCCCATATTTTTTAAAAACAACGGATATAGGCTAACTGACGGATAAAGGTGAACTAGCGTTGACACACCAGCTATCTACTGAACATTGCAAGCTGCATTTCTGGATTTATTTTATACTTGAAGGTTTCTATAAACTCTTAAAAAGATTTTTGTTCTTTAAAACTCAATAATGAATGTCATAGTTCAATGCTATATGAGGTGCTTTATATTTTAGTATTGTCGATATCATCACACCTAAAACAATTCTTTAGAAGTTGTTATGACCTTGAAGGACTCTTCAAGCCTTCTCTGAAGCTACTAGAAGGTCATTTGGTTGTCTGTTTACATGGCCGGAGGGGAAGCGGCTCAGGTATTTACCCTGTAAACAGTTTCAGGGAAGAACTGCAAGGTCAACTTACAATCCAAGGTCGAGTTGTTCCACAGATGGTAGCTTCTGAATCCTGTGCTGTTTTTTTTAAAGTAATTTGAGGTTGTTCTGTCAAGAGAGTAAAAAGTACTGTGTGTAATGCTAGTTCACCTTTGTTCGCGGGGTATCCTTAACACCAGCATATTTCATGATATCAAGTCTATGGACGGCGGTCTCAAGCTGCCTTATACAGTGGAAGCCGCTTACTTGCACACCCAATTTGCCAGCGAATCCCGTGCAATTATCCGGCGTGTGCGATAATGCGAAGTTATCCAGTTGGGCCCCACCGCCACGGGATTATGGGATTCCGTGCAATTGAACGAAGTGTGCGTTTATCCGACGTGCAATTAACTGGCTTCCACTGTATTGAAAAAAAGGCAATTTGAAACTACCGCCCATCAACATAATATCCCTAAATATCCTGTTTTTAGGTTACCCCGCGAATAAAGGTGAACTAGTGTTACATGACATTGTATTTCTGTCAGTGGGTGTATGTGATCCTGTCATCTTTGTTTTATATACTTCATGATGCGACATTTTGTCATATGTACTCAGTACTACTCTGTATTACTGTGTAATTCTTTAGTGTGAGGGGCTGGGCTACTCAAAGCAGTATGGGTAAGGGTTTGAAGTCTGCCAGTTCTGATCGCTTTGTTACTCTCACGATCATAAAGGCTCGGACTCCTAAATGATTGTAATTTAGATTCAAAAGAAAATGAGAGAATAAAAAAGAAATTCAAAGGGGCCAGGTTGGACACTTAAAACACTGCCAAAAGCTGTTGGCCGAGCTTTAAAAGTAAAACTGCTCCACTCCCAAAGGAAGTCCAGCACAAAAGAGGACAGTGGCAGTCTCAAGACTTTGCAACCAGAGCCTTTTTAATTAAGGCCAAGAGCAAAGAAAACTTGAGGGCCCACATCCTCAGAAGTTTGGCATCTTGGATAGAACGGTCGCCCCTGAAGGCTCCTTAAGTGATGACTTCAGAGCCTTGTTCTGTTGACGGAGAGGAGTTGAGTTTCCTTTGTGTAAAGTTCACAGCTGAGGTCCACATGGCACTGGGGACCTAACCTGGGCACACAGACAATCACAGTATGGCACTGGGGACCTAACCTGGGCACACAGACAATCACAGTATGGCACGGGGGAGCTAACCTGGGCACACAGACAATCACAGCAGTCTTCCGGGGCAGGATTGGAGCTTTCTGTGTGGGAGACTTAGTCTTTGAAGCTGGTGTTTGAAGCTGAGTTGTCTGTGATCGTTAGCAAAAGGGACGGTAGCAGCCTGCTGGTCATTGAAATGGTACAATATTACGTTACGATAGCCTACTGGGACAAGATCTGAGACTTCTGTGTCCAAGGGCTAGCTGATCGTACTGATTTAGTAGTGTATAACACTGTTGGAGTAAGCTGTGGTTGGTTTTGTCCCAGTTACACATAGGCAAGGTGAGTAGCAGTCTATGAGTCTTTGGAAATGGTAGACTATTATGTTACAATAGCCTATAATGTGACGAGATCTCTTGTGCGGAAGGGTTAGCTGCTTGACGTACTGGTCAGTTTAAGATTGGAGCTTTCTGCGAGGGAGACTCAGTCTTTGAAGCTGGTGTTTGAAGCTGGGTTGGCTGTGATTGTTAGCAAAAGGGACGGTAGCAGCCTGCTGGTCATTGAAATGGTAAAATATTACGTTAGGATAGCCTAGTGGGACAAGATCTGAGACTTCTGTGTCAAAGGGCTAGCTGATGGTACTTAAGTTTAAGAGTGTGCTTGAGTACTAGTAGGCTGTGGTTGGTTTTGTTCCAGGCAGTAAAAAGGTGGGTAGCAGTCTACAGGTCTTCGGAAATGGTAGAATATTATGTGACGATTGCCTAGTGTGACTAGATTTCTGTGTGGAATGGTTAGCTGTTTGTACCTGTTTAAGAGTGTTTGCAGTTTGAGGTGGTTGTGGTTGGTTCACCCAGTTACACATAAGCAAGGTGGGTAGTAGTCTATATGCATATGCCTTTGGAAATGGTAGAATATTAGTATGTTACGTACGATAGCCTAGTGTGACAAGCGATTTCTGTGTGGAAGGGTTAGCTGCCAGTACCAGTTTAAGAGTTGCTTGTGTAGGTTTCGGTTGATTTTGTCTCAGTTACACATATGGATAGCAGTGTACATATCTTAGGAAATGGTAGAATATATATTATGTATGATAGCCTAGTGTGACAAGCCATTTCTGTGTGTAAGGGTTAGCTGATGGTACCAGTTTAAGAGTGTGCTTGAGTAGGTTTAGGTTGATTTTGTCTCAGTCTCAGTTCCACATATTATGCAAAATGGGTAGCAGTGCACCAGTCTATCCAAACGGTAGAATATTACGTGACGATACATGTAGTCTAGTGTGTGGCGGGTTAGCAGCAGTGTTTTAGCCAGCTTGAAATGTTTTTCCGTCCCATGGATTTTTGATTTGGAATTCCAGATGATCCCAAAATCTAGTGAAGCTTGTGTGTTAAAAGATGCCAAAGGGCGGTGATGCCGGCTATATATAATCTAGATACAGATATAGAAGCTGAGATGTGAAATTTTGATTTTTCTGTTTCGATATCATAAATCTGATATAGTAGTACTGCATGTGTATTTGTCAAAAGTGTCACTCAGTCAATATCTATACCTGTTTAGTATACTGCTGCTGGGTTTGCTATTTATTCTGTTTAGAGAATGATAAGATTTTGATATATTTACCAGGCTAAGAGTATCTTTGAGTGGTGTAGAGAGATAAATATTTTATTTATGGAAGTTTGTGAGGTCATAGTAATGTATCTGATTCTCAACTTGTATTGCTCTCTCTATGTTGTAGAGGTTTTGAATTAGCTTATTTTTGTAGAATGATACAAAAAGTCTGATATATCAGGCATTTTATAAAAGTATAGAATTTAATGAAATTGATACGTCTTATATTATGAATGCACCTAATATTTCTAAGCCATCTTTGCTGCAGTTAGAGCTGCTATGGAAATACATGTAGTGTATTGTGCACCTTTACAATCATGTATTTACACAAAATTTGAGCTGTGCAGCAACCTAATTTTTTATTATGTGGACCAGTGCACTTGGATATTTCTAATGATTACGTACATACATGTAGATGTTTTGTAATGGTTCTCAAGTTAGCTAGGTGAAATATTGAAGATTCTAGCTCTGAAGAGAGACGTTTAGTTTTCTACAATTTTGTTTTGCTGAAAGTCTTCTTTGTTTAATAACCATAAGTGAAGTAAAATTGGTTCAAAACCTACAGTGCCTTGGCTGCACCTGGGCAATTACTGTTGTATTGAGTGGTGCGAATGGCAGCTCGCTCCAGAGCCTTGCGATTCAGCCCCACCTATTGTAAGCTCCTCGAAAGTCAGCCCCTGGCTGCAAAGAGTGAGGAGTGAGTACAGTCGGCCCACACAATTAAAAAAAAATGGTCACATGTTTACCGTCTGTTTCTTTTTTCCCCCAGGAGCCTCCATCGATGCGCCGCCGCAACGCCGCCATGCAGGCCGCCCAGCGCAGAGCGCGGTCTCTGGGGCCGGAAGTGCGATACACCGACAACATCTCCGTAAGTATAAGTTATGTGTTAAACTATAGAGCGCGGTCTCTGGGGCCGGAAGTGCGATACACCGACAACATCTCCGTAAGTATAAGTTATGTGTGAAACTGTCAGAAATAATGTATGCGTAGTAGTAATATCCAGTGTTTGATTATACTGCTGGGGTCCCTGATACAGGGGTATGCAGCAGTCAGCTTCCTTCCAAAGCTCAGTTCAATAGTAGAAACTCTGGGGAAAAACTGTAGAAACACACCCTGCAGAAGAGGAGATACTCCCTGTTTGTATCTTCCCTTTTTCCCTAGTCAGAGGGTTCCAAATGTTTGCTTTGGAGGATACAAATGTATATATCCGAAAGCTTTCCTTATGGCCAATTAGAGACTGTGATTCCAATGTGTTTCTCATGAGTTTCATGGTAATCAATCACTACTAGGAAGAGAGCATAGTAGACAACAGGCTGGCAGGTCCTTGTGTTTCTGTGGGTGGAACGATTGATCATGGATATTATCTATCTGCGGAAGTGCCATAGACTGCAGTCTCATACTATGAAATGTTCGCGGTGGTTTTAAGTTTGCGGTGAAGTGGTGACCATGAAATCTGCAAACACAGAACCACCTCGAAAATTTCTGCATTTACAGTACAGTACTGTAATGTGGCCTGTATGTACTCACACCAGGGCAGTGTTTGTCCTGTAATCAGTTCAGAATGGAAGCTCATGTCCATACCAGGCATTGCCGTACACAGTTTACCATGGAGTCAGGTTACTGACAGCACAAGTTTGCATGGAGTCGAGTTTCAGATGGCAACATTGCAGAGGCGGTCTGTAGGAGTGGGTTATAAGTGGAAATATAGGAAGTTCCGAAGAGCTGTGTCTGTCAAGCAGGGATTCAAATATCTGCCATTGACCTTCACTACTGCCCTTGGGGTGTTGGGTTTCATTTGGCAAAATGGGGAGGGGGCCACTAGGAATATTATACGTTAGGCACTACTTATGTTTATGAAGGTTAGACATCCAGGTAAATAATATTCAAATACAATTCAGTCCCTACAACTGCATGTAAAATGGAGATCTACAGAGATTCTGGACATTTCGAGTGACATCCATCACTCTTCTTCAGCTTCACTAGAATGAACTGGCAGGACAATTCAATACAAGTACAGCTAACTAGAAAAAGTTAAGTAACTACTGCATTACCCAAGTCATGTATTTTCAGTTCCATTCAGTTTATCCTCCGAGAGGTGACGCCAGGTTTTCCACAAAGTCCTGTCCCGCATGATGGTGCAGGGCTCGAAATACATTGAAAATTACCTGCACAAGACAAATTTTACCTGCACCCCTTTGAATTTAGGAAGTATGGATCATACTAAAATTGTTCAGGAACCATTGCTATTTCCTCTTTCATACTTTATAGGACCTGGTTGTAACAGTCAATGCAGCTAATAACAATCCATTACACCAGTCCTACATTACATTTATGTATAAAACCCAGTACATGGACCAGTGCAGGTTAGGTGCAGGTAGACATCAGGAATACCTGGCAGTGCACAGCTCCAATTTCACCTGCACTAACCTGCATATGCAGGTGGTATTTCGAGCCCTGTTGCGCAAAGCCTGTCGACCCAAAGTCCTGTATCCTCCAGAAGTAATCCCCTTAAAGTGATGTTGATGAAAGTGATGCTCCTCCAGTTTCCTTAGCAGGACTGCTCCAGCCATATCTTCATGTTGCATGTAATTATGTAATTAATTAGTCAGTTTGAAATGGAACCTGTCCATATCTAGCATTGACATGTGGAAAATATGGAAATTGGACAATATACAAAGGATGCAAAAGTGCTTTGTTTTTCATTTTTCCGAAGCTCTTAGTATTATCATCATGATCGTAATTGTATCAGGGGATTTGAGTAGTAAGATTTTTGGATGAAATTTGAAACTCCTTTTTTGCAATCCAGAGTTGAACACACCAATTTCTTCCTGAAAGTGTATACAACATTTTAATGTACCTCTGTGCATGTATCCTCTTCTTTTTGAAAGGTATATTGAACAGCACAATTCAGATGCATTAAGTAACATTTTGTAGTGAGTTTGACATTATTTTGGAATACAAAATGTCCCATCTTGTTGCTATGAACATTGTAATTAATAAAATTTAATGTCCTCTGCTTTTTTTTATTGAAGACCACTTAAGATTAAATTATAACTCAACTTACATTACCAGTAAATTATCTCACCCCCCTTTGCTCAATACTACAGCCCAACCTTAGATGTCAGTGTCATGTCAGTCCGACCATACCACATTTCCCAGGGGTAGGTCAGCTCACATTGCAGGCACACTTGTGCACAATATGATGCATTATAAACTGCAGATGCCCCAAATTTAGCGTCTATTTTGAGCCAGCGGTGGGACCTGACTCTGTGGGGAGGGCATGGTGTGCCTTCTGTGGTTAGGTTGGATTGTGGAGAGATAGATTCTGTGGCTCTGTCTGAGCTCTGGGGCAATGACAGAGTCTGTCACTCCTGGAGGAGTGGAGAAGAGAGAGGTGAGGGTTGATTTGGCTGTTGGCTGCGAGTTGCACAGATGGCAGTATTGTGTGTAGACTCTGCGTTGCTATCGTGTGTGATCATGTTGTGACAGAAAGACGAATCCACGTACATGTGCCTTGTTATAGATAAGAGAGCATGTGCTTGAAATATTTTTGGAACTTAGCTGTATGTCCAGGGACAAGGTAAACGATATGAGCAATCTCAGGTCATTGATATATTGGATTTCCTTAATGTATTGTTGTTAGTAGTCTCCGTTATTACACTTACAAATTGATATCACGTTACAGCAGCTATATTTATTATTTTTGTGTGTGTTAGAGGTGTGTTGCTGTGTCATTTCTCATTTATGATTAGCTGTTTTCTCAATAATTAGGTCTCCCACTACCTGTTTTTAGTTATCTTACAGATTACAATCAAAACTTAATGCCAGTGTGAGATTACAATAATGCCTTCATTGCGACGAGATTTTAGAACTCGAAGGTTTTGTTGTGTTAAACAAATTTAATTAGTATATCTTATATTTACAGCAGCATGAGACATTAAGTATGCCGATGTTATCGAGAAAGCAATAATGTTGTTTTGAGACTCAATTAACTTTACATAATCATGTGTAGCTCCAGTTGCCATGGTGATATTTATAAATACACATGATTTTGTTGTTTTATCTCCAGCCTGAGCTGTTGAACTTGAAGAAAGGCTGGCTGAATGTGCAAGGCTCCACAGAGAAGGTCAGTTCTTAGTTCTTGTTTTAGTTGTAACGCTGCCAAGAAGGTTGTCTTATAATGCCAGCTCTTCTTCACCCAAGTCAGTGTATTTTTAGCAGGGCTCTAGCCAGCGTCTGTTTTTTGATGGAAATTTGCTGCGTCTGACGGAAAAATTTTAAAACCAATCCGTCAACCTTGACGGACAAAAATCCTTGGTGGAAGCTACAGGCGGCTTGGGGACGCCGTCCACGGGCATAAAAGCCACACACTGTTTGTTTTGCTATTGTTATGATTGTTGACAATGTGTGTCGGCGCCCTTTCGCATACGATAATCTCATTAAAACCCATTTTTCAAGGTCTCAGTTCAGTCCTTCTAATTAATTTTCGCGGTTTTCGCGACGATTGTAATTGGCTGACTGAAAAAAATTTCGAGCTGGCTAAAGCCCTGATTTTTAGGGCTCCCTGTCGGACAGAATCTTCTCCAGGATTTCTCTATTTTTATAACAGTGCTCTATTTTCATACTTCTATTGAAATCACACTTTTATTAGATATATTTTACAAGTCTTCACACAAGTCAATATATTTTTAGAACCCCCAGTAAGTCAGTCTCCCAGACAGGCTCTTCTGTAGGCTTTCTCTATCTTAAAGTTTGTAACAGTGCTCTATTTTCACACTTCTAGTAAATTAAAATCACACTTCAGGGCTCGAAATACTGGGTGCATGTGTGCCCAGGTGCACCCAATTTTTTAAGCTGGGTGCACCAGTGCACCTAATCCCAAAAATGAATTTCGAGCCCTGCACTTCCATTAGATATATTTGACAAGTCTTCACACAAGTCAGTATATATTTAGAACCCCTGTAATTCAGTCCCCCAGACAGACTCTGGACTACAGGATTTCTCTATTTTTACACCCAGGTTTTATTTTCACACTTCTATGGAAATCACACTTCCACTGAATATCATTTACACAAAATGCATTTAGGTTCTCAGAAGATACACATCCACTCGTAGATGCCAGAGGCTGAGGTGGCGCTTAAGGGCCACACTGATTCAATTTATTGGTTCTAGGATTTTTATTGATATTAATAATATTATTGTAGACTGTAAACATGGAAGGATACTCAAAGTTAGTACACACATAACAGCTTGATAGTGCAGTTAACCTTGGCTTAACTTGTTTCCTATTGGACAGCCAAAATTTTCTTCAGATCGTTTGCGAATATAATAGGATATGAAAGACCAGTTTCTCCCTGACGAAAGATAGTGGATGCTATCTGAAACGTCTGGCCGTTTCTAAAACTGTTTCCTTCATCGACATAGTTTCATGGCAGGGATAAACAAGTCCACTAGCCCTATTGTCCAGGGCAAGTGAAAGTGCTGTTCGGGCAAGTGCATGTCCTACCCCACTTGTCCGATGGGGCAAGTAAGATTTTTCCATTGATTTTAGTGCAATTTTGATATACTTGTTACTGTTTATAGTCATGACATCAAGCAATTGTCTACAGAGAATTCCATTGCTGGAAGTGAAAATGCATATACTAACCGTGACATTTGAATTTTGGGCAAGTGAAAAATTCTTTCGGGCAAGTACATTTTTTTATGTGCTTGCCCGATAGGACAAGTGGATTTTAGAAAACTTGTTCAACCCTTCATGGATTGGCTGATCTCTTTTAAAGCCCCTGTTTGTATCTTGTGGTGTTGCTAAATGTTCACTATAAAATGTACTGAAACCAAAGAAATAGATTAGTTTGGCCTGCACAGAATATAGTCTACAGAAATAGCACAAGTTCATCCCTAAAGGCCAGAGGATCAGGTGGTCCTCTAAATAGCCTGTCTTTCTTATATAGCCGTCTCCTTATCTCGATAAGAAAAACACCTGGCTCCCAAATCCCAGCTGGAAAAGTAATGCTGCTGAGGTGGATGAACCCTTCTGTATAAAACAGACATTTCTCTAACAGGGCACAAAATTACCACCTGTTTACTAAAGATTGCACATTTTTCAGAGATTGCAGAAAAACAGTTTTATATAGAATGAAAACAACTTGCGATTTGACATTGAGGTAAAGTAAAAATATACAGGTTTGGTATCATGTAAATACGTGTCCAGAAACCCTAAGAAAGGTAGAAATAATGGGTTTTCTTCAAGCCTTTTGCAGGTGTCAAAAGTTCCATTCTTTTCTGTTTTGTAAAATAGTCAGCAAAAATTGTATTTGTTCATAGTCAAAAATCAAAAACACCTTTTCTATGTTCTATTTACATTTTGATTGTGTTTTTATTTGCGGTTAGTGTTTGCTTGATCTTTATGTTCATTACCTGACGTGTTGTGTTTTGTTTTCTTCAGGAGTGGACCAAGCACTGGTTTGTACTGTCTGGCCATGGTCTACACTACTACAAGGATGCCAAGGCAGAGGAGGTAGGGCTCTTTCTCCTCTTCTCTGCACTAACTTGTTTGTTTGAACCTTACAGGGCTCGAAATACTGAGTGCATGTGCACCCAAAATTGGAGCTGTGCACCCAATTATTTTCTGTGGGTGCACTGCACCCAAATATTTTCTTAGGTTTATGTATGTAAAGATATCGAGTTTACTAGCATACATCATATTCTTGACATCTAAGTGTTAGAAAGGCAATAAAAATGTCTGTCATGGGACTTGTTTAAGAATTTGATAGCTTGTAACTAAGTTTTGTTATTAGGTTTTTCTGACATTCTACTTTCATTAAAGTGGTGCACCCAAAATTTTTTTGGTGCACCCAATTTTTTTAAGCTGAGTGCACCAGTGCACCTAATCCCTAAAATGAATTTCGAGCCCTGACCTTTGTTTATTCATGAAAGCTCAAATCAGCCTGTAGGCCGCTTTTCATTGAGGTCATGAGGGAAGAGGTAAGGGTCGTGTATAACAGAGATACAGTTTACATCATTTAAAGTCCTAATGAATAAATAAAGTAAAAGTGAAGTCTTATATGTCTATATTATATACACAATTACTTCTAGCATATCATCACACATGCATGTGTCAACTATCTTTTTTAGTTTCAACAAAATGTTAGCTGTTGTAAGGACTTTAATTTTCTCTATTGTTTAACTGGTACTTTAATCTTCCTAGTCAAGAGTATACACTTAGTCTGATTTACACTGGATGACATTTCAGTATAAGGACCAGCTTTCTTTGACAGACTTTGGGTTATTTTATTGGTATTATTTTTAGAAGGTTATTTCATTTTTCATGTCTGAGTTATAATGTAAACGATATTTTGTAAGAAATTCCACATACACATGTATATCAGATTCTGTTTTTAAGAAATTATGTTTATTATAAATGTTTAACAGTAATTTATGTATCATTTTGTCGAAGCATCACATTTATGATTCATAGCTTATTGTCAGTCAGGATTGAGCTGATGAACATTTGCCCTTACCTGCTGCCCCCCTCCCCCTTCAGGCTGGGACATACGATGGTGCCATTGACCTTGACACGTGTTACGAGGTGTCGGAGAAAACTTCCCAGAGAAACTACGGCTTCCTCGTCAAGGTGAGTCCGCAGAGCTTTTCTTCTTTGATCCCCCGTATTTTATCTTACTTAATATTTTTAATTGAATTTTGCAGACAAATGATTGATTTGTTGATTGAGTGATTGATCAATTGATGATTAATTGATGTAATTATTATTGATAGATGTGCAAATCGTTAAGTGTAATATAAGCCAAGATCTATTTACAAGTTTCAATTCAGACTGGAGATCAGATCACAAAGGGCATTTTTGAAAGACCTTCCAGATTGAGCAGACTGTAACACCATAGGTAGCCCCATATTGATTGATTGATTGATTGACTGACTGACTGACTGATTGATTGATTGACTGACCTGTGTCCCACAGACCCACTCTGGTGTGTATAACCTGTCAGCGATGACCTTGGGAATCCGACGAAACTGGATTAAATGATTGATTGATGGAATGGTTATTGATTGATTGATTGATTGACATGTGTCCCACAGACCCACTCTGGTGTGTATAACCTGTCAGCGATGACCTTGGGAATCCGACGAAACTGGATTAAATGATTGATTGATTGCTTGATTGATGGAATGGTTATTGATTGATTGATTGATTGATTGATTGATTGACATGTGTCCCACAGACCCACTCAGTTGTGTACAAACTGGATTAAATGATTGATTGATTAATTGATTGCCCCACTCAGGTGTGTATAACCTGTCGGCGATGACCTCGGGAATCCGGCGGAACTGGATTAAATGATTGATTGATTGATTGATTGATTGACTGATTGATTGATTGATTGACATGTGTCCCACAGACCCACTCAGGTGTGTATAACCTGTCGGCGATGACCTCGGGAATCCGGCGGAACTGGATTAAATGATTGATTGATTGATTGATTGATTGACTGATTGATTGATTGATTGACATGTGTCCCACAGACCCACTCAGGAGTGTATAACCTGTCGGCGATGACCTCGGGAATCCGGAGGAACTGGGTTAAATGATTGATTGATTGATTGATGGAATGATTGATTGATTGATTGATTGACATGTGTCCCACAGACCCACTCAGGTGTGTATAACCTGTCGGCGATGACCTCGGGAATCCGGCGGAACTGGATTAAATGATTGATTGATTGATTGACTGATTGATTGACTGATTGACTGACATGTGTCCCACAGACCCACTCAGGTGTGTATAACCTGTCGGCGATGACCTCGGGAATCCGGCGGAACTGGATTAAATGATTGATTGATTGATTGATTGATTGACTGATTGATTGATTGATTGACATGTGTCCCACAGACCCACTCAGGTGTGTATAACCTGTCGGCGATGACCTCGGGAATCCGGCGGAACTGGATTAAATGATTGATTGATTGATTGATTGATTGATTGACTGATTGATTGATTGATTGACATGTGTCCCACAGACCCACTCAGGTGTGTATAACCTGTCGGCGATGACCTCGGGAATCCGGCGGAACTGGATTAAATGATTGATTGATTGATTGACTGATTGATTGACTGATTGACTGACATGTGTCCCACAGACCCACTCAGGTGTGTATAACCTGTCGGCGATGACCTCGGGAATCCGGCGGAACTGGATTAAATGATTGACTGATTGATTGACTGATTGATTGACTGATTGACTGACATGTGTCCCACAGACCCACTCAGGTGTGTATAACCTGTCGGCGATGACCTCGGGAATCCGGCGGAACTGGATTGAGGCGATACGAAAGGTCATGCCGGCCAGCCTGCGACCTCCGTCCCCCGACATCACCAAGGACGCCAAACCACCACCGCGCCGGGAGGAACAGGAGGTACGCACCCCTGCAGGGGATAATGGAACACTCCAAAAAATTACAGTCCTCTTTTCAATGAAAAATGTCACACAGACTTCATTATATAAAGAAAACTATATTATTAGTAAATTAAATGTTACCTTATTGGCCCCCAAAATAGGTCATTTTATTGAAAGTTCAGCAGCGAGATTGTAGTTTAATGAATCAAAGGAAATATAGCTTGCAGTGGCACCAGGATGCATGCTTTGCTGCAACTTCTTGCTTGTTTACATTCAGCAAAAGTTCTCAAGTGAGAAACCTGCATTAAAACATCATCCTGTAAGTTTTCATCCAGAAAATTCTAGTTTGTGTGGCATCCCTTCTGTATTATCAGTGATGTTTCCTATTTGCTGTAAGTAACAAAATGTATAATGATTATGTGATAATTGACAAGAGTTTCACCAATCTGAATCACAAAGATGGGTAAACAAATATGGGTAATCAGGACTGCTGCTTTGCCTCACCCTTGAACCTTGCCCTTTCACCTCTGACATCTGCTCTTGTTTTCCACTTCCAGCACAGAACAGCCTTTAGGCATTCAGTCATTCATATCTATTGCAAATATAGATGAACCCCCTAGAAATAGTGGTTAATCCTCCCTTAACCCTTTCAGTGTTAGGACCATTTAGACTAACCCATTTGAAAAGAGGGTTAAAAAAGACATCCTTTCAGAATTTGCAGCCTGTTTTATTAACTCCTTGACTTATCACTTTCAGTGGGTTTAGGGAATGACTGTCGCTTGGCTTCTAACAGAAAGAAACCTTTAAGTTTCAACTTAACATTTCCAATGCCACTCAAACACTTGCATGGCTTGGCTAATTTTTTCTTGAGGCCGGAAAGAAACACTTACTAGTAACTACTTGCTTACAGATTTTAACTAGCTGGTGCCTTGAATGTTATAACTTACACAGTTACAGAACCTGTAAAAGCTTGATCCATCTTGTCCCTTAATATATAAACCCAAGACATAATGATTACTAAACACTTATTGAACACTATTATACTTGTCAAATGAGCTAATGGCTAATGGCTCTGGGATAAGCCCAAACACCAATGAATGCATATTGCAAACATTCTATAAGGTGTGCCTAAACACCGTAAGCATGAAGACATCTTGAGTTGGGTTTGAGAAACTAACTCTTGCATGGGTTAGACATCACTAACGCCCCAAACCCAACATTCAACAAACTTTTTGTACAAGGTGTGCCATCAACGTCTTAAACATAAAAATGTCTTGTCTAACATCTTAAGGTGGTTTGAAGAAACTAACCCATTGCATGGCTTCGCTGTTTCTTGAACCTAAAAACTAAGATTACAAACTTTTAATGTATTACAAGGTGTGCCATAAGCTTCTTAAGCATGAAACGTCTTGCGGTGGGTTTAAGGAACTGACTGTTGCATGGCTCCGTGTCCCCAGATGACCCCGGGGCGCGAGGTGCCCAGACGGAGGGCCTTCCTCCCTGACACCGAGCAGATGCTATACGGGGATAAACCACAAGGGGGCGTTGATGCCAAGGTTGGACTGCCGTGCACTCGCTGTCTGTGGTCCTCCTTCTCTCGCGCTTCTTTTCTTCCCTCTATTCTCCTTGTACTTGCCACTCCAAGGTTTACTGATGGTTTGCTGTTTTTTTCTCTCTGTTCTGATTCTTCGGTCCTGTTTTTTTTCCAGATTGATTGATGTCCGTGTGGTTATGAACCCAGCTGTCCTGTTTCTCTGGTCACAGAAATGTTGCTTTTTCGTTTGTAACACTGGTCTCTTTGATATTCGTATTCCTGAAATCTTGAAGTTTTTCTGTTCCAGTTTGTGAACCCATACTGTTGATTTTTGTTGCTAAATCTCTTATTTTTAGTCTCCAAAAGTTTTTTAGTCTCCAAAACCCCCAGGTTTAGTTCTGGAGTTTTATTCTGGACCTCCCATATCTCAGTCATGCAAACCCAGATGGGCTGATATTGTAAGCTGTATGTAAAAATGATGTATGAAATATGTAGCAGCCATTAACAACTCACTGGGATCAATCTAAATTGATTAGGGGAACCTCACATAATGCTTGTACATGTTTTATGCAGTGGTGGCCACTTGTACAGGTTTGACTTTTGTTTTATCTTAAATTTTGTTCAGAGAAACCTTCTGCGCCAAAGAGACCAGTGTATTTTCCCCCATTTCTCCACACCAGTCCTCCCGACACACACATTGTCTGCTTGCTGCTGTGCCTCTCTGTGATTCCTGTTGTCACACAGATCTGTGATTAGGCTGTGCTATTTAATATGTAAAAGTGCTTATTAATAAGTTAATGCCATTGTACACGCCTATGCCAAACAGTACAGGACATTCAGAAATTTAGTAATCAAAATTAACGCTTGGGGCAACATGACACCCTAGGTTATTTGCTTCAGAATCTGCATATTGTTCAAATTTGCCTTACTGAAAGATACAATTCCCCTTGCATTAATTTGTATATTTTTGATATCACATGAGGCTCCCACTACTGTAAATAATCCAATGGTTAAGACATTAATAGCCGGTTCGTATGTGTAACTTCACAGAGCTTATCATCTCAGAAGTGAAACTCACGCTCAGATTGATCTGATGGTGTATGAAGTATAAGAGAACCACATACATTATTTTGTACTGTACAATAAAGCAGCAAGGTTACAGGTGAGCCAACAGAAGACACAAAACACACGCTGCAGAGTGATTATCACAGTTATTCCCTCGGTGTAGCCAGCCGCTATGTTCGTGCCAACCACACAATAGTCATGCATTATAAGTTTACACAATGTACACTTTGTACCATACAGCAAAACAGCGAAACAGCAAGGCTACAGGTGAACCAGCAAAAGACACAAAATCCACCCCGCAGAGTGTCATTGGTCTAAAATACCATTAAAGCAGCATTTCCCATTCAGTTCAAATAGACTACGTTCCCAACATTGACCATAACTTCAGTTGGAAACACTCGATAACTCAACGATTCCCTCTAATTTGTTTTAGGTTTTAAGTTTATCCCTAGGCCAAATGAAAAATAAGAAAAAGCATTCAATGGCTCTAGTGATATCAATTACTATCAGACTTTTTCCCTGTTGTTTCTTCCCCAGAAGTCGGGCTGGCAGCACCCGGGCCGGAAGCGTACGCGGGAGGAGCGTCCCAAGACCATGGACATCTCCGTGATCCGAGACCAGTACCGCCAGCGGAACCGAGACAGCGTGCACGAGCAGCGATCTTCTGACGACATGCTGAGGAGACCGTCCGCCAGCAAAACACCGCTGGTGACGGAACCACGCAGGTCAGTGTGACATCTGTATCTGTATCTGGATTTTGATCTATATAGCCAGTATAACCGCCCTTCGGCGTACCACACCAGCTTCGCAGGTACGTGGTGCGGCAGCAGCTGGTCATATTACACTGAAGGGCCCGTCACACCTAACTTTTGTGCATCTATCTGCAAGCGTTCTTTAAAACTATCCAGAGAAGATGCCCCTACTGTGCTTGGTGATAACAAATTCCAATCTACGATAGTTCTGGGAAAATAACATGTGCAGAACATTTTAGGTTTATCTCTATAGGCCAGATGAAATGTAAGAAAAAAGCAAGCAGTGCATGGCTCTGTTGATGTCATTAAAATACCCTGACAGTGGCATTTCTCATTCAGTTTAAATAGGCTACCAGATTTCTTGAATGAAGCTATCGTCAAACATTTAACAGAGATTGGGGGGGGGGGGGGGGGTTGACACAGGTTATCTAGCATCTGTCGTCGTGTGATGAAGCTCAATGTTTTCTCATTAAGCCGACTGAATGGTCATAAGACGTTGTGTGTGCCATAACTGGTAAGGCGTTCAGCTCGGAAGCTATAAGTCCTGAGTTCAGTACTCGCTGTGGCCTATGCCTTTACCTTCTGTCTGTACTGTGTATGTGGCACTGTTAATATACTGTCATGTAAGTTACTAACTTAAGTGCAGTGCAATATTGTTTTCATCTATCCAAAAGCAAATAGAAGAAAAAATGGTTACTGTAAATGCAGAAACTTTCGCGGTGGTTTAATGTTCGCGGTTTTCTCGGTGGCCGCTTCACCGCGAACTTAAAACCACCGTGAACATTTTCCATGGCAGTATAAGAGACTACAGTGCATGGTGCTATCGTAACTTAAAACCACAGCAAATAGTCCTTTTTCCTGCTAATTAAATCCCCGTGAACTGAAATACATTTACAGTATTTTCCCTCCCCACCCCAGGGTCGCCACCGGTCCCGTTCCCTCCGCCCAGCCGGTTGAACCGCCTGCGGAGCCGGATGGCAGGCAGCGAGAGGAGGCGGCAGCGAAGGAGGCGGTCCAGAGGCAGGAGGAGGAGAAGAAGAGGCTGGCGGAGATGGAGAGGCTGAAGGATGAGACGGAGAGACGACAGGCACAGACGGACAGCACGCTGGTGGAGCTGCTCGAAACAGAGGTACAGTAAATAAACGAACAAACAAACAAACAAACAGGCACGCTGGTTAATATACACTACAGTATATATTTTGTTACATGTTCTGTGATGTTTTACATTTGTATGTGTGAGTCAGAACACCAACAAGGCTGTGATGCTGACCAGTACGGATTGTTCCTGTGTTGTCAAGTGGAGTCCCTGAAAGCTCGGTAGGGGAAGACCCAACAGGACCTGGTGAACATTAAGCCTACCATGTTGATGCTAATGTTAACCTGTGTGCCGTATGTCTTGTGTCACCAGGTGGAGTCCCTGAAAGCCAGGCTGGAGAAGACACAGCAGGACCTGGTGAACATTAAGCCTACCATGTTGATGCTGATGTTGCATGTCTTGTGTCACCAGGTGGAGTCCCTGAAAGCCAGGCTGGAGAAGACACAGCAGGACCTGGTGAATGTTCACGAGGAGAATGTCGAGCTGAAGATGCAGCTGGCGGCAACCCGACGGGAACACCTGCAGTCCTACACGGAGATGGAGAGCGAACAGTCCACTTACCTGACACAGGTACGGTATCACATGTCTATTTCACTTACCTGACACAGGTACGGTATCAGATTTCACTTTCACTTACCTGACACAGGTACGGTATCAGATTTCACTTTCACTTACCTGACACAGGTACGGTATCAGATTTCACTTTCACTTACCTGACACAGGTACGGTATCAGATTTCACTTTCACTTACCTGACACAGGTACGGTATCAGATTTCACTTCCACTTACCTGACACAGGTACGGTATCAGATTTCACTTCCACTTACCTGACACAGGTACGGTATCAGATTTCACTTTCACTGACCTGACACAGGTACGGTATCAGATTTCACTTCCACTTACCTGACACAGGTACGGTATCAGATTTCACTTTCACTGACCTGACACAGGTACGGTATCAGATTTCACTTTCACTGACCTGATACAGGTACGGTATCAGATTTCACTTTCACTGACCTGACACAGGTACGGTATCAGATTTCACTTCCACTTACCTGACACAGGTACGGTATCAGATTTCACTTTCACTGACCTGACACAGGTACGGTATCAGATTTCACTTTCACTGACCTGACACAGGTACGGTATCAGATATCACATTCACTGACCTGACACAGGTACGGTATCAGATTTCACTTTCACTGACCTGACACAGGTACGGTATCAGATTTCACTTTCACTGACCTGACACAGGTACGGTATCAGATTTCACTTTCACTTACTTGACACAGGTACGGTATCAGATATCACTTTCACTGACCTGACACAGGTACGGTATCAGATATCACTTTCACTGACCTGACACAGGTACGGTATCAGATTTCACTTTCACTGACCTGACACAGGTACGGTATCAGATTTCACTTTCACTGACCTGACACAGGTACGGTATCAGATATCACTTTCACTGACCTGACACAGGTACGGTATCAGATATCACATTCACTTACCTGACACAGGTACGGTATCAGATTTCACTTTCACTTACCTGACACAGGTACGGTATCACGTGTCACTTTCACTTACCTGACACAGGTACGGTATCAGATTTCACTTTCACTGACCTGACACAGGTACGGTATCAGATTTCACTTCCACTGACCTGACGATACACGTACATACATCATCCTCTTACCTGACACAGGTACGGTTAACTATTCCCTGCACACATGCATCTCCCAATAATCGACTTACCTGACACAGGTAACTGTTCCCCAAATATCCCTGGAATACGCAAATATTATTCAATATTGTCTACTGAACAATTAACAAAAAGTTATCACGTAGCATTCAGAGCAAGCCGTGTTGATAGTGATGTTTGGCCACCAAAACAAATTATGAATCAAATAAGTTAATCTTTTTCACAGGCACTAAGTGCAAGAGACGACAGCAAAAAGTAGGCATACCTGACACAAGTACAATGTACGAAACTCACACAGTCCCCCAAAATACTCTGGGGATTTGTCTGGAGAACTGCTGACAATCCTGCATGTCATTTCTTGCCTTCTACACATGCTGAGCACTTTCTATGTTTTTTTTCTCTTAAATTGTAAGAAAATGATTTGGTGTTTGTGAAACATTTTGTGTTTTGATGATGTTTGAAACAGGTAAGTCTGCATGCTCATGTTTTGGTGTTGTGATTTTTGTGTTTGTGTCATTTGTTTGTTTTGGTGCTTATGTGTAGTGTGGTTGTGTGGTGTTGCTTTGTGTAGCCAGTGTGACTTTAGACTAAAGATGGACGTCACAAGAACCGAATCCCTCGGCTGTGAACAACCGTTGTGTGCTGCTTGCTCTGCATATTTGCATGAAATCTTACCTTGCTTCTGATCTGAATTCCTAAAAGTGTTTTTGCATGAAGTCCTGCTGTGCGTCCTTGTAGCTGATTACTGTGTTTGTGAGCCGTGCCTTTCTGTAAAGGTGTTTCAGCATGCCCAGTTGCCAGTTGCTCTTTGTGACGTTTGCGATGTGCAAAACAATTCTCCTATGCAATCTTGCCAAACGACTAAAAATTACAAGAGCCCATCGGTGCCTGCATTTTGGTTTTCCAAGCCTTGCCAGTCGAAACTCGTATAATGCAAGCTGACTCCACTTCTGACACTCGCATATGTAATCCGGCCCACAACTGCCGCTTGTACGCGAGCAAGGACTGTCCTCGGGGATCGAGCGATCTTTCGTTTGTCTCACCTTTCTCCGCATCTAGTAAACCTACCCGCATGTAGGGGACTCTGCAAGCTGCACTTTGACCTATGACCTGCCTCCAGCATGTAGCAAAATCCCACTGGATCCTCCTTCCTGAATATCGAAAAAATGCTTCACCCCTGTGGTGTCGCCAAAAAAATGCACACAAAATGTCATGGACAGAAAGAGATGGAGGAAACGTTGAATGTTTAGATTCCTTTATTTGAAAAGATGAAGAGACAGCATGAAGAAGTGACTAACGAAATATAGAATGGGCAGACTTGAAATGGAAAGGGTCTTCCAAGACCAAGAGGACTGGAAGAAAAAACGATGCTCCAACTGACAGGCCGTAAGGCGTACCATGAAAAGATGTAAAAGGTAGAAGGTAAGGTTGCTATGTTGGAATCAGAGAGAGGAAGAGTTCTGTAGGATGTACGGAAGAGTGTCGCCTCCTTCCTTGTTCTGTATGGAAGATGAAGATCTGGTCTGAAGATGCACTGACCCAACGTCTTCTTCCGTCTTCCTCACAGATCGAGGACATCAACCAGTCCTGGCACTACCTCCGCAACCTCAACACCGAGCTGCAGGCCCAACTGGAGGACCAAAAGTCCCGGGCCGACCTCACCAACATCCAGGTGCAGACACTCAAGAACCAGCTGACGGAAGCCAAGGAGACTTCCAGAAAGCAGGACGCGGAGATCCGCAGTCTCAAGACGAAGCTGGACATCTCGAACTCGGAGATCACCATCGGAGAGTCTGCCCTGAAGAAGGCGCAGAGTTACCTGGAGCTGGAGCGGGAGCGCAGCCTTGCGCAGGTGGAAGACATGAAAGGGAAAGTGAAGGCTCTTGAGGAGAAGCTGGTCCAGAGCGATGTGCAGCTTCAGAAGGTGCGGGAGGAGATGGCTGAGAAGATAAGACAGCTGCAGAACCTGAGCAAGGAGAAGGAGAAGGACTCTGAGAACAGCAGGCTGGTGGAGAGGCTGATGGGGAGGATCGAGGACCTCAAGGGTCGGCTGGACGAGTCGGGGAAGGAGCAACAGCAGAACGAGGAACGTCTTCAGCGCCGGATGGAGCGTCTTCAGAACAAGTACGAGGGCGAGAAGAAGTTTCTGGAGGAGACCGTGAAGGATACAGAGGAGAGGCTGAAGGAGACGGAGGAGAAACTGAAGGTGCAGATGGAGAGGGTCCAGCGGGACAAGCAGAGGGACGAGGAGGAGATCACCGAGCAGGTGCACAGTCTCGAGCGACGTCTTAAAGATGCTGACGTGATGATCAAGCAGCGCTCGGAGCAGCTGCAGATGGAGCGGTCGGGGAAGGGTCCGCTGGTGTCGAAGGTGAACAGCCTGACCTCGCGGGTGGAGGAGCAGGATCGGGAGATCCAGGCCCTGCGATCCCGGCTGCAGCAGGACCAGAAGAGGAGCGGGATGCAGACACAGCTGGAGGACACCGTCCGAGAACTGCAGGCATCGCAGCAGAGGGTGCAGGAGTTAGAGAGCGAGCTGACAGAAAGGGCCGAGACCATCCAACGACTCGAGAACGGTGGGTCCGTCCCTCCTACAGACTCGAACCAGCTTCTTAAGGAGAACTCTGACCTGAAAGAGAAGCAGGACAGCACCTTGAAGAGGATGAAGCATCTCCAGGTGCAGCTGAACGACATGCACGACCGGTTCGATGCCCTGGAGCTGCAGAACATGCAGCTGCAGGAGGAGCTCAGGACCTCCGAGGAGAGCGGCAAGCAGGAGATGGACCTCATGGCCGGCAAGGTCACCGACCTCTCAGAGAAACTCAACGCTGCCGAGAAGAAGCTGAGAGAATCCAGTCAGAAGTCAGCCAGAAAAGCTACAGATGCAGCCGTGCCAAAGGATCTTGATGAGAAGCTGAAAGACATTGAGGAAAAGCTGTCAGACGGGCAGAAGGCGCTGGAATCTCAGGACAGGCTGGTGGGCCAGCTGACGGCTCAGATGACATCGGTGGAGGAGAAGGTGCTGGTTGCCGTGGGAACGGAAGCTGGGGATGGCGAGGAGGCAGAAGGATGGGGGTCTGGTACGGAGGCTGACACTGCAGAGAAGAGGCAGGGCGCAAAGAAAAAGACGGGCCGTTCCATCGATGCCGACAACCCCAGCTCCTCAGACTCGGAAGTAGGGGAGGCAGCTTCTTCCAAGGAAGGCAAGCTCCTCGGCCGCATCAGGAATCTTGAGAAGGTTCTCAAGGAGAAGGATGTGAAGCTGAAGGAAGTGACGGCAAAGCTGGTGGACCAGACGACCAAGGAGATCGGCAGCCGGAAGGACCACCACGCCAAGCTGCTGCAGTCGGAGAGCAAGGCGAAGGAGATCGAAAAGAGCAGCGCTGCCAAGATACAGGACCTGACCAAGGAACTAGAGAGGGAGAAAAGGAACCAGACCAAAGCACTGGAGGGTGTGGTTGAGAAGTACAATGACGTGCAGCAGAGAATCGCCTACAGTTGGTCACTCTTAGACGACGGGCGAGACAAACTCTTTGCAGTTCTCAAAATAGCTTCAAAAGACGCCGGAATCAAAAGGCGGCTGTCAGAAGTGGAGTCCAAAATGTGCGAGACACTGGCAAGGCTGAAAGTCGCCGAGAACATGTGCCAAACGCAGAACGAAAAGGTGCTACAGGGCGTTGGGCCAGTTCCCAAACCCGACGCACCAACGGGGCTATCCCTCTCCCAGTGGGTCGCAGGCGTTCTGACTGACTCTGACCAAACTCTCTTACCACAGGAGCAGGGTCGGGACCAGGGAGACGCCTTAGCCCTGCAGGCCGCCATCCTTACAGAAATGGCCAAATCCCTGGAGGAGACTCCTCAAGGAAGAGTGCCAAGTGGGAAGGAGCTACAGCTGAAGGAGTTCGAAGACGTCTTGGCGAGGATAAGACACCTTGAGGCAGTTCTTAAGAATGAGGAGGTGCCAAGTGAAAGTTTTTCCGCCTTGTCGGGAAGAGCCGCGGTAACTCAGGTAGACGTACCCACAGTGTTAGACCATGTCCTGCAGGATTGCAGTTACGCCCCAGAAGACCTGCAGAAGTACAACGAAGCCAAGCTGCAGTGTCAGGCCCAAACTGCTGAGCTCCTGACGGAGTTGTCTCGGCATGACAGGTTCGCGGAGCTGGACCTTTTCAACCTGGTGAAGTCCGTAGCCGCAGGGACTGTCAAAAGATACTCCGTAGAGACCTTATCAGCCTCCAGACTTAAGAAGCAACCCGTCTCTGAGAAGGACGTCGCACATCGGCTGCAGGCAGCCAAGTCTGACGCGCGACACGGTCAGCAGCAGCTTTCTGAACTGCTGGAAACCTACCAGGGCAGCCGGGTGTCGGCCATCGCAGCAGCCATGGCCAGGGACGTCCTACAATGTGCAAACACGACGGTAGCGAACGCGCCGCCCGTAACGGTCTCTCTCGTAGGTTCGGCAGCATCACAGGACATGGATGCCAGAATCCAGCAGGAGGTCGCGACCTTGGAGACCAAGAGAGCGGCCGCGAAGGTTCTCGGCCGGGAAACCATCTGGTCAGACGTCTTCCTCAACCTCCAACAGGGGTGCGACGCCCACTTGAGAAAGCTCCACTTAGAGAAGCAGTCGAGTCTCTACAGATTCCGTTCCCACGCCGACTGGTTGGAAGAGAAATACTCTGCCGTACAGAAAACTCTACAGGAGGACGTGAGGGTGATTTCCGAGAAACTCAAGCAGGCATTCGATGCGGCGCTGGACAGAAGACCGTCAGAGGTAGACGCGTCGGGAGAAGTGTACAGTCTCCGGTCGGTGTCGCAGTTTGCGGACGTGGTGTGCAATTGGGCGGTGGTGAAGGCAATGTCAGACCACCTCGGGAAGAGGGAACCGGGAGCGGCCAAACCGCAGCAAGCCGATTCCAGCCTCAGACCGAGCAAACTCTCCGGCTACCTGCTGGAGAGAGCACGCGACATGGCTGCGAGCGCCAAGGATGCGCGGAAACAGAACCTCACGGGCGCTCCGACGACGGAACAGCATAGACACGTTACCATGACGATTCAGTGGGCCGTTCACCAGGCGGAGAGTGAATACCTGTCGATGTACCTGCGTATGGAACAGGAGCGACAGGTGTCGGCGTTCCAACAGGTGATCTATTAACACCTGATCTGCTCTATCTTAGATTTTGAATGTTTAAAAAAATTCACACTTAGTTTAAATCGTTGCGTTTAGAAATATTTGCATTAGTGCATGTTTCAAGATGTAATTTTTTGTAAATTTAAATTACTACTCTAATTATAATTACTGTTCATCCAAAATTTGATAGGTTGATATTCTCCATACATTCTGCTACTTATTTTAGTCTAATGTTTTCTATTTTATCTTTTAACCCAAATTTAATGACCACAATTTTATGTAAAAGCACTCCTGGTCCCAGTCATCCCTAATGCAACTTCATTTGTCATCATTACCTTTAATTATGTTTACCTGTGAATTGTATTACAAATCAACAAACAATTATAAAAAAATGAGCAACATTTCCGCAGGTGTTCCAGGACGTGCGGACCTCCCCGTCGGCGCGTACGTTGGAGAGCCTCGCGATCGAACACTCGCGGAACATCATCGACACGCGGGAGAAGTACGAGAGCCTGCTGCAGAGGGAGCGCCAGGAGAGCACCAATCAGATCGCAGGGATGCAGGAGGAGCTGGAGACCCTGCGACAGGTAGGCATGGGCTGGACCACTTTTGTGTCAGGGTAACAGTCTCATCCAAAGCTCCGTTCAATAGTCGAAGCACAGGGGAAATGCAGGAGAAACACAGCATGCAGAAGAGGAGATATCTCCTGCGTTTATCATGCCCTTTTCTCCCGTCCGAGTTATCGACAATTAGAGACTGTAATTCCTATGCGTTCCTCGATCTTGTGATTCCTGGTAATCAGTCTCACTCTATAGAAGGTGAGATGGGCAGAGGTAATGGACAACAGGCTCCTATAACTTTTGTGTCAGGGCTGTTATAGGCAAAATTACCTGTTCTCTCACGCTACATGCCGAATTGAATGACAGGCAGAGAAGGAGTGGGCTTGGTAGAAGTTTTAATGGTGTTCTCAAACATTGGAAGCCACCCTTGGATGAAACAGTAAAGCAATTATGAAGAATTGCTGACTTGACGAACACTGCCTGTACTGAGCATGGCTGACCTCCATGCAGTGGAGGCTTCTGATTTGAGTCACGTGAGGTCAGAGTTCGAGGCTGCTAATTAACTAACTTGGTCTGCGCTCAAATGCTTCCGAGGGTTTTGACGGTTTTAAAGTTAGAGCGCAGTCAGATCGATAAAATGTCAGTAATACACAAGGTCATTGGTCTCATTGACATATTTCTTAAGTGAAACTCAAGCAGAGGTTCAGCTCTGGCTGTTTTTTTTTAAATAATGTTTATAAAAACAACACAAAATAGACATGTCAAAACAGCCAGAACTAATATAACTTCTGCTTGGAGAGTACAAAGAAGTGATATTGACATTGATATTCCCATTTCCAGACCCAGGTGAAGAAGACCCACTGTGACACCTGCACCAGCCCCATCCAGATCGAGGGCAAGGCCGTCTCCGTCGACCAGGAGGTCAAGATACAGGACATGGCATCCAGGTAGTTTAGCTTAATGATAATTCATCAGATATTTGAAAAAGTGAAGGAGACTGCGAAGATCACTTTTAATAATTAAGCTTCATCTGTTCATTTCATGTGCATTTTATGCATTGCACTCTGTTTGGTAGAGCTTATTAAAGAGTTAGATTTCACCACAGACTACAGTATTTTCCTCGAGAAGTTTGCAGTATGCTGATTTATTCATGCTGGTTGACCCTACAATGTGCATAATGCAGAATTCTAAAAGACTCAGTTAATCATAAGACTTCATCTCACCTGTAAGAGTTAAGATGAAGGAAATGTTAAGTACTTTCCAGTATGGATTTTAGTAAGAATTGACCCCGCAGACACAAGACAGAGATGTCTGTCCTGCGACATCTGTCTACTAATTACAACTTATCAAGTTGTCTTTTTTCTTTAAGACATAAGAAGGAGGTGTCCCAGCTGCGAGACGCTCACCAGAAGGAGCTTGACCAGGTGAAGACGCAGCTGAAGATGTCTCAAGACGACCTCCAGCGGAGGAACAAGGAGAGCATCAAGGAAGTGGACCAGCTGACTGAGCTGATCGAGACACTTAAGATGCAACATGAGGAGGAAGTTGGGCAGCTTCGGGAGGCTCTGGCTCGGGAGATCGACTCTGCCAGGGACGAGGTGGGCTTGTTTGTTTGTTTGTTTGTTTGTTTGTGTGAAAGCTGAGGCTGCAGCATGAGGAGGAGACAGGGCAGCTTCGGGAGGCTCTGGCTCGGGAGATAGACTCTGCCAGGGACGAGGTGGGCTTGTTTGTTTGTTTGTTTGTTTGTTTGTGTGAAAGCTGAGGCTGCAGCATGAGGAGGAGACAGGGCAGCTTCGGGAGGCGCTGGCTCGGGAGATAGACTCTGCCCGAGAGGAGGTAGGCACTAGATGTGTTTGGTGAAGGGAGAACATTGCATTGTGTCACATTTTTACACAGAATGTCCGAGATCCAAGCATGTGAATTTGGAGTAACCCAAACTTGTTTATTCCCAAGTGACTCGATCCTTCCAGAAGACTGTGGTCTCAGTCAGCTACTGCTTGAGTGTGACCTTGTTGTGTAAGGATGTGAATTGTCTGTCCCCAGGTGGCTAACGAAGACTCTTTATTTGGCAGGTGACTCGCTCGTTCCAGAAGACAGTAGCTTCCGTGGCCTGCAGCACAGACGAGGAGACGGAGCTGGTGTCGAGTTACATGTTACCTTGTGTAAGGATGTGTAAGGATGTGAACTGTTTGTCCCCAGGTAACACGATCCTTCCAGAAGACGGTAGCCTCCGTGGCCTGCAGCACAGACGAGGAGACGGAGCTGGTGTCGGGTGACGTCCTGCGGGAGCGGCTGGAGGAGCTGGAGCAGGAGTGGGAGGAGAAACTCGCCGCCGCCAAGCAGGCTCACGAGGACGACCTGGAGCAGGTAACCACGGCAACCACACTCGTAGTCATGACAACCCGATGTGTTGTCGATTACAATCAGTTTTGTAGTAAAGCCAGCCAGATGTGAAGTCATGACAAAATACCATCAACTGGCAACTGGACATGTACTGTTAAATGCAGAAACTTTCTCGTTGGTTTAATGTTCACGGTTTTTGCGGTGGCCACATTTACAGTATTCGTAGCAACCAGACGTATAGCCATGGCAACCAGACATGAGAAACCAGATCTGTAGTCAAGGCAACTAGATGTGTTGTTATGACGACTAGACTTGAAGTCATCACAACCAGATAATTATCTAGTCATGGCAACTGTTTGCATGTGTAAGACCCAGCAAGATCAAGTCAGACCAAAATCAGTACATTTCTGTCATAATAACCAAGCTTGTTTGTTGAAGTTCTTTAACATCCTTGTCCTGTTCCCTGTCCCAGGTGCGTAACGACATGCTGACGGCAGTGAGGTTCGCTCAGGAAGCCGCCAAGACTGACCAGGAGTCAGAGGAACTCAGGAAAAGGTTGGTGAAGCTTCTGTGTTTTTCAAAATATAAACTTTGAATTTTTCAAATTATAATAAAAGATCATTAGAGACAGCACGTATGAATCATGGATGAGCCTAAGTCTGCAAGGCAACAGCTTTCCTTTTGCTCCTCTGCTCTGAAGGACAGGGCCTTTTTTTTTGTCTTACAGAAGGGACTTAAAGTTCAGGACAGGTCTTATGTTCAAGGACCGAGGTACTTCGAGCACGTGAAAGGGCTAGCAACCCCTCCCTGTAAAATTATAGTATTACCTTGCTACAGAAACAGCAAGGGAACTTCCTGACGTATAGTATTAGTATATGTGCCACTAGACACTTTAAGGTGAATGACAACAGTCTGAGCGTTTCTTGAAGGAATCTCCAATTTTCCTTCCTCCAGAGTCCAGGAGCTTGAAGAGGAGATCCACCAGGTGGAGGCTGAGTACGAAAAGGCTCTTAATACACAGAAGGAGGAGTTAAAGTCTTAAGTAAAGCTGACACACCTTTTCTTACCCCTCCAGAGTCCAGGAGCTTGAAGAGGAGATCCACCAGGTGGAGGCTGAGTATAAGGAGGCCCTTAAGAGTCTTAAGTAAAGCTGACACACCTTTTCTTACCCCTCCAGAGTCCAGGAGCTTGAAGAGGAGATTCACCAGGTCGAGGCAGAGTATGAAGAAGCCCTTAAGAGTCTTAAGTAAAGCTGACACACCTTTTCTTACCCCTCCAGAGTCCAGGAGCTTGAAGAGGAGATCCACCAGGTTGAGGCTGAGTATGAGGAAGCCCTGAGGAGACAGAAGGAAGAATTCGAGCGAGCCTTACATCGGAGCCAGGCCGCGGGCCCGCCCGGGAAGGAGCACAGCAAGAAGTATGAGGAGGAACTGGACAGCATCAGGGTGGGTTTTCATTTGGCTGAACTATGGAGATGCACAGTAACTGTTACAGTAAGATTTCTGTAGACAGGAAAACTATGGAGAAGTACAGTGAGAATTCTGTAGACAGTAAAAGTAAGACAAAATTAAGTGTTTAGTTCACAGCAAAATTATGGAGAAGTAGAGTAAGATTTCTGTAGACAGTAAAAGTAAGACAAAATCAAGTGTTAAGTTCACAGCAAAATTATGGAGAAGTAGAGTAAGATTTCTGTAGACAGTAAAAGTAAGACAAAATCAAGTGTTAAGTTCACAGCAAAATTATGGAAAAGTAGAGTAAGATTTCTGTAGACAGTAAAAGTAAGACAAAATCAAGTGTTATGTTCACAGCAAAATTATGGAAAAGTAGAGTAAGATTTCTATAGACAGTAAAAGTAAGACAAAATTAAGTGTTTAGTTCACAGCAAAATTACAGAGAAGTAGAGTAAGATTTCTGTAGACAGTAAAAGTAAGACAAAATTAAGTGTTTAGTTCACAGCAAAATTATGGAGAAGTAGAGTAAGATTTCTGTAGACAGTAAAAGTAAGACAAAATCAAGTGTTTAGTTCACAGCAAAATTATAGAGAAGTATTTCTGTAGACAGTAAAAGTACTAAGAGGAACTGGACAGCATCCCACCAGCGCAACATGAAATGTGCGCACCAACGTGAACTGGAGAATAAGTTTGTTTGTTTGTTTGTTTGTTAGGCTGTGAGTGACCAGGCCCTGAGCTCGTTGGAAGACTCCCACCAGCGGATGTTGGACGACATGAAACGTGCGCACCAACGGGAACTGGAGAATAAGTTTGTTTGTTTGTTTGTTTGTTAGGCTGTGAGCGACCAGGCCCTGAGCTCGTTGGAAGACTCCCACCAGCGGATGTTGGACGACATGAAACGTGCGCACCAACGGGAACTGGAGAATAAGTTTGTTTGTTTGTTTGTTTGTTAGGCTGTGAGTGACCAGGCGTTGAGCTCGTTGGAAGACTCCCACCAGCGGATGTTAGACGACATGAAACGAGCGCACCAACGGGAACTGGAGAAGGTGGAAGAACAGAAGGAAACTCTTCTAGCCGAGGAGACCGCAGCAACCATTGCAGGTCAGTTTTGTTTGTTTTTATTACATACCTGGTAAACCATAACATAACACAGCAAGCTTGTATTGGACAGCTTTAATTGATAATATTTATGCTCACACTTGAAAGGACATATACTGTAAATGCATTTAAGTTCGCGGGGATTTAATTTCGCGCTAGCGGGAAAATGGACTTTTCGCGGTGGTTTTAATTTCGCGGTAGCACCATGCACTGCAGTCTCTTACTGTTATGGAAAAATGTTCGCGGTGGTTTTAAATTCGCGGTGAAGCGGCCGCCGCAAAAACCGCGAACATTAATCCACCGCGAACATTTCTGCATTTACAGTACTCTTGGTAAGAGCTGGAGGTATGACTACTCTGACACTTGACCTCCAACTCCGCTCCATCATGCTAGACAGGACCTTATGGCAGTCATGGTGTCACCTCTCTGAGGATGATCTGAACTGAACTGGACCTCCATATAATATCCTATCCATAAATCGTCCATAATCGAGGCTACGTACTCAGGCACCAATGGGATTCAAACTAGGTTCTTGGCCAAACACCTTTACTGTTATGTCATCGTGATGATTATGGTTATTGTTTTTATTACAGCGATTGAAGCCATGAAGAAGGCCCACAGAGACGAGCTGGTGAGGGAAGTGGCCAAGGCTCGCATGGAGGCCGGGCAGACATCTCAGGACCTGGAGGACATCAGACAAGAACACCAGTAGGTGTTGTTTCAGGACATTTCAGTTCAGGGTAGTTGAATTTCAGGAAAAGAAGAACTAAAAGACCTATAATACAAAGAAGAAAATAAGCTAAATAGTTAGCAAACAACATCGTCCTGTATTTGCTATATCCACAATACATGTACAGTATGTGTAAGTCCATGTCAGTGTTGATACATGAATATCCTGCAGTTTCTTTACAATCTGCTAGGTATCTCTACTTGTTTGTGTGACTGTTCATGAATACATGTGGAGAAATTGCACCTTGATCATGTTTTGATGTTGTGTTGTATACAGGAAGGAGATCGAGGCTCTTAACCGAGAAGTGGAGGTCGTGTCAAAACAGTTCTCTGGCAAGTGTGTAGAGAAATCAAAATTTGATCATGTTTTGACGTTGTGTTGTACACAGGAAGGAGATAGAAGCCCTGAACCGTGAAGTGGAGGTCCTGTCGAAACAGTTCTCTGGCAAGTGTGTGGAGAAATCGCACCTTGATCAGCAGGTGGAGACGCAGACAGCCACCATTAAGGAGGTCCAGAGTAAGATGCAGGACCTGATGCAGCAAAACCAGGAGCTCAGCGCAAGGTTGTTTGTTTGTTTGTTTGTTTGTTTGTTTCATGTAATCAAAGTAGATGCAAACACTCATGCACATTACTGTCAGTTAATCTGTATTGACAATGATTCTGCAAAGGAATATAGATCATAGCTTATGCAGAAACATATTTTTGAACGTTGATCTTTTTGATACGTTTCTCACACTTGAAACATTTATTACTGTTAAGACACTTTCAATAAATATTGTTTTGGACTCGTTGTGTTTTTTCTAACGACAAAAATTATTTGCACTGCCAAATAATTATTTAAAGAAATAAATCAATTTAAAAAAAATAGATACAATCCCCTGAAGAAGGAAGATGCCACTGATGGTCATCATAACTTTGCCTCTTATAAAACAAAGTAAAATTTTGCAAATCCTCTTTTCAAGTTGAAAGCCTGTGTCACACATCCACATCAGAAGTTTTACATAAGCAATGGATCAAAGTTGCTCGGAAGTTGGTATCGGCCCCCGTCTCGGTTGAAGGAAGGTTGATGGGCTCTGTTGTACATTTTTTGCAAATGGCCATGTACAAAAACGTGTAGTTTTTCCTTCATACAAATTTACAGAAGAGATGAGAAATGTCTTGAAACATGACTTTGTACAAATATGTAAAACTATATGATTCCTACATACAGATTGTTCGACATGGCGAACCAGCCGGTAATCTCCTCTTTTGGTCTCCAGAAGCAAATAGGAGAAGAGGACGTCCATACCTCATGCTAAAGAACTTTATTTAAGCAGAGACTGGACTATACGATAAGGACCTCATGGAACTGATGAAAGATAGAACACAATGGAAGCAGAACTATGTGAATGCTTCAACTTGTTATGAATATGAAGTATGAATATGTAACGTTATGTATGTTTGTATATGTACAGATTGACAGAAGAGATGAAGCGGGTGCAGCGTCTTGAAAGCGGCGGAACCCGAGAACCGTCAGACGGGAAGGAAACGCCAAACCTGTACGAGCTCCAGGTGTCCTTAAGAGTCAAGCAGTCGGAGCTGCAGTACTTAAGACAGGAGGTGGGCTCCTTGAAGGAAGAGCTCAAGTCTGCCAGAAGGGTGGGTATTGTTTTCTTAAAACCCTTGTAGACAGGCTTTTAGCTAGAATTTTATAATAGGGAGTCCAAACTTATTGGTGAGTCGCAGTAAGTGACTATTGTAGGGGGGTCTGGGGGCATCCACCTTCCATGGTGCAGAATTTTTGATGAATTTAAGTTAAAATAGTGCATTCTAAGGTATCTCAAGAGGCGAAAATACTGTTACAGATGTCACAGTAGAAGACTGTGACCACAGATGACCTGGTAGCATCCCTGGTCAATCAGAATTTCATGCTTGTCAGAGGATTTTCTCCCTAGTATAGGGCGTCCAAGGGCATCAAATTTCTTGTTATTTTAAGAAGAGTGCGTCCAGATGACACGTTGACGCATGCCTGGCTAAAAGCCTGATTGTAGTGCTAAAACCAACATATGTTGTGAAGCATAATTATGTTAGCACTGTTATCACTATGCTACTTTTTTGTTGCTTTCCTTCCAATAACCCTATAAAACTTATACATCATTACAAAGCTTAAAGTCTCTACCTTTAGAAAATGTAGCTTAGTGAAAACAGCATTGGGAAAATGTATAGTAAAAATTGCCAGTTGACGTGTAATGGATTGGATGTGACGTAAAGCTGGTGGCGCAGTGTAAGAGGGAGCTTTAGGTGCAAGCCTCAAACGTCAAACCACATATAAGAACAGTCCCATGGCCACACCTGGGGCAATTATGGTTGTATTGAGGTCACCTGAGTGTCGTCGAATGGCAGCTCAGTCCAGACACTTGCAATTAGCCCCCCGCTATTGTGAGTTCCTTGCAATTCAGCCTCTGGCTGCAAAAAGAGAGTAGTCAGCCCACCCAATAACAAAAACAAACTCAAAACACTAAAGAGTGCGCCAAAAAGTAGTTACTCATTCACACAAGCAACTGGATTCTTTGAGTAACCAGTTGCTTGAGTAACTACTTTTTGGCGTATCTTATTACCTGGATGTCTAACCTACATCGACACACTCAAGAGTATCATTATTATTAACATTGTGAGTGAGTGTATAGAGCTAACCCAGTGTGCTTGGCTAAACTGCAACTCATAGCAAAGTCACACTGCACCACCACTAGCTATTTGACAAATAAGCATCTTGCTTCATCTCAGTTGAGAAGGACTGCTTTTTCTTAAGACAGTAGGTGTGGGTGCCTTAAGAAAGTGCCTAGGTCTGCTGGTAGGAAGTTGTCATAAGCAGTTTGTTGAAGTCTGTTCTTAAAGATAATGCCAAGGTGTGTCTTAAAGTTGCGTTGAGTTAGAACTCTGTAGGTCCAAGGTTGAGGAATTCCTCCAAACTTCTGAAAGCTTGCATTGGATTTATATTTTACTACATACTACTTTTAGTGTACAGTTACTGTAACTGTATGAGTGGAGTTATCTTTCTACTTTGCAGTTCATTTTACAAGCAGCATATGCATTTAATATACTTTAGTGATACATGTATGTAAAAAGTTCGTAAAGTGTGATGAGTTTTCTGAAAACCCATCATAGTTACACATGTTTATCTTTAAATCTTGAAGCTTCTTATGCCTTTCTCATTACATTAAAGTAACATCATAACATCTTTATGATTATATTACCTTAAAGAAGGAATTGCCATGATGAAAGTGTATGTTTTATAGTTCAATCTTTAATTTCGCGGTTGGAAGAACACAAGACGAAACGTGATGCAGTGTCAGTTTGAAGTGACCAAGAATGCCCGTAGTCTGAAGTTATTGTCCTGAAGTCTGTTTTGTGGGAAATGGAATGGCTTTTCACATTTTACCAGGTTTAAGATTTGTAAGGTGTGTGTACATCATTGGATGTTGTTATTGCTCGGATTCATGCAGTCTCAAAATTAACTTGTTCCAGAGCTGCAACCACTGGTGATGAATTAGTGCTGGAGACTTGTAAAGTCATAATCAAGTTTTTTTAATGATAACAAAAGTTACAGTTATACGACAGAGTTAAAGAAATTGTGCTGCGATGGGACAGAGAACACCAACTGCAAACTATTGTGTTTCAACTCAAAACCTCGGAAGCATCTGACTAATGCTAATCATCTGAGTCCAAGGTGATTCCAAATGCACTCTTCGATAGGTTGCGATTGGAACAAAACAGAACAAAGCTCTGTACAAAATCTAGCAACTTGCAACTAGCAACTTGCTGTAGTGGACCGTGTGGCCCAAGGGCTATAGAAGCAGATGGACACTGCCCCTATACACACAAAAGGTGTAGGATTAGGATTGGGGTCAGTCAAAATTTTCTTCAAGCAATCTTTGATGGCTGTTTTTAAAGGTAAGGTACCTACCAAATTTTTGACGGCTGACAGGTCCATCTTGTTCAAGGAGAGTGACCTAGTCTCGATCTCCCGAGAGAGCACGAGACTAGGTCAGGCTTGCGTAGATCATCTGCCCCAACCCCCACCTCCTTGCAGAGAAGGGGTAGGTAGGACTTGGGCAGCTCCCAACCCTCATTTCGGTTCAGCTTCGCACCCTCTAGCTGTATGTAGGAAGGATTTTAATTGACTAATTACCAGTAATGATCTTGTGTTCCTGTATGTCCAACAGGACCAGATGCACCTTGCAGAGAAGCATCAGAGACTACAGCTGGAGTACGAAGGCCTGCGGGTCCGATTTAAACTAATTACTAGTAAGATTTTAACTAATTACTAGTAATGAACTTGTGTTCCCGTATGCTCCACAGGACCAGATGCACCTTGCAGAGAAGCACCAGAGGCTACAGCTAGAGTACGAAGGCCTGTGGGTCCAATTTCAACTGATTACTAGTAACGAACTTGCCTGTATGTAAGCAGTTTTAACTGATTACTAATAACGAACTTGCCTGTATGTCCCACAGGACCAGATGCACCTTGCAGAGAAGCATCAGAGACTACAACTAGATTACGAGGTCCTGTTGATCCAATTTAACTAATTACTGTTAACGAACTTGCCTGTATGTTCCCACAGGACCAGATGCACCTTGCAGAGAAGCACCAGAGACTACAGCTGGAGTACGAAGGCCTGCGGGTCCGGCACGACCGCCAGGTGGCCTCGCTGCACAGCCAGCTCCGCGAGCTCCAGAACCTCCCGGAAGTCGTGCCCGAAGACGAGCCAGTGTTCGTCGGCGCGGCAACGACCACGCCCTCCTCCTCCGCCAGGTATAGCCCGTCTCCGGGCGTGTCCTCCTCCCGTTACACCACATCAGCGACATCGCCATCCGCTTACGGTAACGTCCCACCCCACCTCTAACCAGTAACCAATCAGGTGGCAGCGCCTTACGGGGTTCGCCTTACGGTGGCAGGGTTAAACGGGTTTTACGAAATTCACAAATAAGTTAGAAAAACTTTTTACTGGCCCAAAGTTTGACATTTTTCAGTGCAATTTTGCTTGCAGCACAAAGTTCCAACACAACAGAAAGACTCACCATAAATTTTCGGTCGTGAACTCCGACCTTCTTCAGATAAAAGATTCGCTGCACTGATGTTGGATGTCGTTGGATGACGTCAGTACTTAGCAACAAAGAAATTTTGGTTCAGTTTGGACCAATATCCAATATCAACATTTGCTCATGGAAAGATCACACCTTCGGTAAATAAGACTGGCCCAATTGGGCAGGTACGTTTGGACATGTACTTGCCCGATTGGCACTTTCACTCGCCCGATTGGCACTTTCACTTGCCTTGAGGGATCGAACCAATGGACTTGTCTAACCCTGGTCGGCCACCTCTGCATGCGGTTTTGTTTCACTCTCCATAATGCATGCATGGTTTTTAGTTTATGTAACATTTGGTTTGCGTTTGTATTATTTTGCATGCCGTGTTTTTTGTTTTTGTTTGGTGTTTTGGTTTCTGTGGTAATACACAGCCACGTTTGCGAGTTAACACGGTTTTCTTGATCAATGAGTTAGTTATGATCAATTAATTTCACTTTAATCAAAAGGATTGACCACCTGTTTTGCCGTTCACGATTATCAAAGTTTTTGTTTTTTCTTCTGTGTTTGCACTTATTTTGTTAATGCTTTGTGGTGCACTTTCCACCAGCCCCCCCACCCCCCATGGCCCAGACACCATAAACCCCCACCCACCCCCCACTCAGGTTCACTACACAGACCACAGAAATCTGTCATCTTTTCAAATTGTGCTCTTTTGCTCCCTCCGTCCTCTGTGCATGCATGAGAGAATGGTGTTCTGCATTCAGCATTCAGTGCTGTGTTGACATGAATTGTGCGCAGTGTGTGTTGTGTTGTGGTGTGTTGTGTTGTGTTGTGGTTGTTTGGTTCCTCTGCTTTGCATTCCATCTTGCATGTACATTTGTATGTGGTCTTTTTACTGCATCACTGTGAAAATCGGAGTGGAAATTTGGTCAGGTTTGAAAAGAGGGAGGCATTAAAGGGTGTTGAGTGTTACATTGTAAAATTGATCTTATTATCTCAAAAGAACTGGCCCAGTCTTTGCTCAAATCGATCTTGGGTTTATATCGCTCAAAAGTTTGTTGCTCATTTTCTTCTGTAAGTTCTCACACTACTTTCCCCACAATCTATATTTCCATGCAGATTTCCTGTCCAAGCCCAAACATATTGTATCAGTTGCCACTGACACGAGTATCAATTACCAAAAAAGATAATAAAAATTATTCTGTGCTGAAGAAATTGTGATGAGAATTCCTCAGTTCTCTCTTGTTGTGACATCTTTGCCAAACTGCCGCCTCTTCTGAATCAGCAATCTCTAATGTCAACTTCTGCCCCTCCCTCTTGTCTCAAGTCTTCAAGGTCAAGGTGAGTTGTATGGTTTGACCTTGAACCTTGAACTATGACCTTTTGCAGACATCCAGAGGTCGAAGAGCACGCCGGACTTCCTGACGCTCCCGGAAGCTGGCACGACGACAGAGAGACATTTCTCTGACGACACGGAACCGATTCGCGTCAAGCTGCGCAGGTCAAAGGTCAGTATGGCTGTCAGGTTTGCACAAAATATTTCGCAGAGTCTGTGTCATGTCAGCTTAACATGTTCTTTTGGATGAAGTCTTCTTTTACCAGACACGTCTCAAAATTGGAAAAAGGAAACAAAGGAAGATTTTGAAAAAGTTAAAAGTCAAGCAGAAGATAGGGTGTTTGCTTTCCTACAGTATGACAAACACTTATTGTGGTTTGTTTTCAATGTATGAATCTTCATACTTCAAACTATACTCTGTGTCCTGAGTTACAATGCACATGTACAGTATTGTGTACATTGCATTCCAATATCTTGATTTGTCTTTCCTTCTGTTTTTCCTGTATATTTTTTTTAGCACTACATGTTTCATTTTCATTTCAGAATGATTCTTATATGGCATTGTATTGATGTATATTGACCATCTGTCCACATGGAAAAGATTTTATCAGTCCCTTGAGTGGTCTTCTTGGCCAGCTTTGACTGTGTGAAACCTTCCCTGTCTGTCGTTGAAGAGGTTCATCAGTCATTCAGTTACTCCAAATATTCTTCAAGCAATGACTGTTTTTAAAGGTAATTTTCGACGGCTGACAGTTCATCTTGCTCATGGAGAATGACCATGCATAGATCCTACCTACCCCTACTCCGCAAGGAGGCGGGGGGAGGGGGCAGATGACCTACACTTAACCTAGTTCTCTAAGCCTGACCTAGTTCTCGTGTTCTCTCGCGAGATTGACACTAGGTCAATCTCCGTGAGCAAGATGAACTGTCAGCCGTCGAAAATTGTTACCTTTGAAAACAGTCATTGCTTGAAGAAAATTTGTAGCAGCTTCCCTGTCTGTACGCTACTGTTATTGACGTTCTGTCTGTGTTGTTGTTCTTTCTGTACTCCCGCACGCACACAAGGACGAGCCAACAAAGGTGGGCAGAAAGGTAAACAAACAAACAAACAAACATGCTCCAGAAAATGTCGGAATAACCCCAGTGGAATTTGATACCCCTGAAACCTGATGCAGATGATCTGGCAGCGCAAACTCGATTTTGTGGAAAATAGATCCCAATCGTCATCAAGTTAAACTGGAATCATCATGATTATGTCTTCTTACTGCTTGCTTGCAATTGGAGATTGGATCTAGAGAAAGCCATTAATATGAAGTTGGAGAAGTGGGAAAAGTTAGCATGATTTTCTGTTGGATTGTTGCAGCATCTTATAATATGCACTTATTTTTCCGCATAAATGACTTGCCTTAACAATTTTTTTAAGTTTAGGGAAGGACTTACTTAGACATGTCTCATGGAAAGGAGTGCTATATGTATACGTTTTACAAATTAGCCAAAATAATGTTCACACTGGAAACAACAAAAATGATTGGACACCGAATATTATCCATAGAATCGAGTTTGTAGCAAATGTGTGCTTCACGATGCATGGAACAATGTTACAGAGAAAACTAATCATTCAACAACTTATTTTCAGCCATGTGTTGTGCTATATACTGTAGCACTAACCGTCGGTTTGCCAAGTAACAAGTTTGTTAACCACAAAGTTTGTTTCCCTAGCCTGTTGTTCAAGACCTCACAGTTTTCTTTCATGTACAGGGCTCGAAATCCTTTTTACTGCATACCTGAACTGGTGCAGGTAACATTGAAAATTACCTGCACCTGACAAATTTTACCTGCACCAATCTGAATTTAGGAAGTATGGTTCATACTAAAATTGTTCAGAAACCATTGGCTATATTTTCTTTTATACTTTATAGGTGATAACAGTCAATGCAGCTAATAACAATCCACATACATCTACATCATATGCCATTTATGTTTAACACATGGACCAGTGCAGGTTAGGTGCAGGTAGACACCAGAAATACCTGCACAGTTCCCAATTTAGCAGGCACTAACCTGCATATGCAGGTGGTATTTCTAGCCCTGATTCAAAAGACTGTCCTGAAATCTGTGAATTCCCTCCTTTCCCTCTGTGACCTCCCTTAACTAATTATACTCGATGCCCCCCTAGAACTTTAATTATTTTAATGCAAGTTTAAGTTGGAAGTTTGTTTTTAATATGTAGTTTATAGCAAGAAGCTTACATTGATAAAAGCCTCTTGATTTTAATAATTGTTCTCTCCTTTAGAGTTTGATGCAATTTGATATTCTTTTTCTCTTCTTTTCCTTATTTTTTCTCTTCGATTCATCTTCTTTATGGCAATTTTTGCTGACTCTTTGTTTTTCTTCCCTGCACAGAGTTTGGAGAGAGGACCGAGGTCAGGCCGTGTCGCAGACCGACTTAGGCTTTTCGAGACTCCCTGAACACAACACCCCTACAGCAAACATGGCATAGTCCAGTTCAGCACCTCTACAATGTTGGGAGAGTCCAATATCTTACAGAAAGAGGGTGGAAAACTGCTAACTTCTTCGAGTCACCCCCCCCCCCCCCCCAAAACAAAACACACCAGAAATGGTTACAACTTACCAAGTTTTTTATATTAATTCTTTATATATCAAATTTACATTAATTTTGCCAAAGTCTTCAGTTGAAGTCACGTGGAGGAAGGAAAGGTAGGGTCTTCAGCAATCAAAGAGAAGTCAGACAGTAAGAGGCCATAATTTTGTTTTTAGAAGATGGGACCACTGTCCAGTGTTTTGGATACAATATTTAGCCATACTTATAGCAGTCAATTTCAGAGGATAGTTCCCAACCATGAACATTAGAGTACAACACAAATGTTGTTACTATGTAGTATGTACCCCCCACCCAGCCCCAAGATGGACTACACTGGCCATACTACCAGTAGGTAAAATCAGACCAGAATAGCCCAAATTTCCGACGTACGGGGGAGTTCTGACGACGACGACTCGTGCCAAATTGAAAGCAACCTCTACTTGGTGAAACACAGAACCGTTTCTACATGCAGAAATGTTTGGTGTGCCCCAAGGCAGCGTGCTTGGACCTCTACTCCTCTTCTTGTCTGTAGGCAGCAGTAGATACAAAGACAAGCCAAACTGTAGTTAGTGTATGAGATACTGTCAGATGTAGATAGAGACTGTATTGTAGTTACAAAGCTGCACATTGTAGGATAGTGTCATATTTAGGGTGTGCCACGATGCGTGGCGGATCACTGCACTAAGTGTATATATCGGTAGGTGTAGGGATGGACATAGAGTATAGATCAGTAAACAATGATACAGGTCAAGCCTCTTAAGAAATATCTTGATGAAGTCTCGATTGCAGCCAAACTTGCTGAATGCCAAGCCTTATAATGTAATGCAGGCTGTAAGAAAAAGCAATTGGGCTTTTAATCTATTTTCCCCATACCTCTGTATATTTGCCAATAGCGGCCAGCCAGTTTTTGTGTCACAAAATTATGATTAAAACCATCTCAGCCAGAGTTAAAAGGAAATGAATTCAAAAGTATCGTGCCAATAGTTTTAACCATCGCCAACAAGTCAGCAAGTCATAACCCGGCCAAAGCGTGTGAATGTATGTATGGGGATCTGTATCTTGCCATATCGTGCTGTTATAGAAATATTTCTCGACCAGAGCATTGTACCATGAAATACATTGTGTCCAAAATTGTATACATATATCCTGTATATAATATACATATATATTATATATATCTATACATATACTAAGATATACATAGAAAATTGCTAGGTAGGAATGTGAATGGAATTGTACGCACCATAACTGTATTATTGTATGCTTATATTATTATCTTTTGTATGGATATGATAAGAATTGGAAATTCCTGTATATTACTAATAATGCACAATGCAGTGTTACCTTATTGACAGCTATTGTAATGATTATGAACTAACCAGCGACACAGGGTGCACATGACAGACAAACGGCTGTGTTATAATGTGAACTGTTGGAGTTCGGCCACACAATCTCGACTCAGTGGATAGCGCCATCTAGTGACTATGAAGCTAACCGCAGGAAGTGTGAAAAAGCCAAATTAGCTTGAAAATGTTTAAAATGTCCTTTTTGTAACCTTCTCCTGCTGCCTAGCCCCATAACCAGTACCAGTGTGCTGCCAAACGGGACCTTTGCAGGGTGAGGGTTATCTATCCTCATGTTGAACAGTTTGTGACATTAACAATGTACTCTGCCATTGTCAAGCCATTTGAATGACTCGCACACGCTTGTGAGTTTGGTGCACAGTTAAACATGTATTGTAACTTCTCACTATTTTTTACATTTTGAATTGGAATGCAAGCACTGCCACAAATGTGTTTTGTAGGACACAATATCTAAATGATTATCAGGAAAAAAGCCAAAATTACTGCACGAAGGATGGCATCCATAGACGTAAGATTGTGTGGCCTTGTTTTGTTGTTTTTTGAGAAAAGAGGCAACCGCCGGTGGCCAATATGTCTACGAACTACAGACAGACAGGACAGATCGAAATTTTGTGGAGGGTTTTCCTGGGCTTTTATTTTGGTGCTCGAACCAGAAAGCCCAAAGCCCAACCCCTGATGCTGTCCTGATGAACAGAAAATTAACCAAGTTTGGATCAACGACAACTTTAAGACCAAAGGACTATCCTAACATGCCATAGAAAAGTTTGGCTTTAACAATATACATGCCATACGAGTGTAACTTCCTTGATATTTTTAATGCCATATCAGCCATGTAACATATCGCGTGTCATATGTAAACATTATGACATATCAAAGCGTTACTGTCAAAAATACGCCATATCAGCCCTACTTTTAGTAAAAGTATTTTAGTAATAATTAATAACTAATAAATGAATTATGAAGGCTGAACAGTAGGCACCTAATGGAAACTATTTGGCAACTGATAAGCCATCGCAAATAATTGGTCTTTGAGCGAAAATCCTAAAAACGTGGAGATCATTGGTACATGTTTGATGTCGTTGAATGGTACTATTGGAAATCATTTCATTTGAAAATCTTTATAATCATTATGAGATCTTTAAAATCATTGTAAGATCTTGGAAATCATTGTAAGATCTTGGAAATCATTGTAAGATCTTGGAAATCATTGAAAGATCTTGGAAATCATTGGAAGATCTTGGAAAATCATTAGAAGATCTTGGAAATTATTGGAAGATCTTGGAAATCATTGGAAGATCTTGGAAGTCATTGAAAGATCTTGGAAATCATTGTAAGATCTTGGAAATCATTAGAAGATCTTGGAAATTATTGGAAGATCTTGGAAATCATTGGAAGATCTTGGAAATTATTGGAAGATCTTGGAAATCATTGGAAGATCTTGGAAATCATTGGAAGATCTTGGAAATCATTAGAAGATCTTGGAAATCATTAGAAGATCTTGGAAATCATTAGAAGATCTTGGAAATCATTGGAAGATCTTGGAAATCATTGGAAGATCTTGGAATTCATTGGAAGATCCTGGAAATCATTGTAAGATCTAGGAAATCATTGAAAGATGTTAGAAATCATTGGAAAGTCTGAAAATCATAAGAAGGTCTCGGAAAGCATTTAAAGATCTTGGAAATCATTGAAAGATCTTGGAAATCATTGAATGGTCTGGGGAATCATTGTAAGATCTTGGATATCATTGAATGGTCTTGAAGATCAGCAAAAGATGTTTTAGTTCTTGGAGATGGTTGTATCACTGAGTAACCAGCCTTTGTTCTGCTGTGTGCCCTGGAGACATCTCAGACATACAATAATGTTTTAGTGTCGGTCCCGGACTGCCAACCAACCTGTACAAACTACGTGTCAAATGCGAATTTCCTTCAATAAACGTTATCAATGAATATTCAACACTTTGACTGCTTCATCTTTTCCTAAGGCTGCGGTCGTCGTACGATTTTGATGCCATAGCCTATGATTCTCGAGCAGGCCGTGACAGAACCAACTACCGACATGGATCCAAAAACTGTCGTTTGTGTATCAAGACAGTTGAACTGTGCAGGACATATACATGGCTGTCCTCCAAAAAGCCGAAGTTAGCGATGCTACGACAATCGCATGACCGCTACATGTATGTGACCGCGCCCTAACCTAAAGGTGCGCTCCCACCGCACTTGCATCAAGCTTGCGTCACTGCGGGGTTCGAAAGATTCTCTCTAAAGATGAACGAATTTTCTTTCTTTTTGTGTATTTTGTCGTCTTCAAAGTCATACTTTTACGTATTACGCGATATCTAATCATAAAAAAATTCGCAGTGAACGAACCCCGCAGTGACGCAAGCTTGACGCAAGTGCGGTAGGTGCTCATGTATGCCTGAGTCGGGTGAGGAAATAGGGCAAAACATTGGGCCTGCTGCTTCAAGTGCTTGGGATTCGCACCCATACCCAATAGATTCCAAGTCACCAACCTTATCATAACTTACTTTACTTTGGTCGAGCTCCCGCTCGAAACAAACTTGAAAGCTGTCTCCGCGAGGTCTCCATTTTCCTAGAACACGAACGGTAGTGCTTCTAAGAAGTGCTTGCTTCTACTTTCCATCCGACTGGAAGATGATGTCTTTGACGTCTCTCTGCGTCATAGAAGGTTGGCAGGGTCCTGCAGTCTGTTTCACGTGATAACCACAACGATTCATCAGCACAGATTCTAGATATAAAACTTTTCAGGGTCCCCGGACCCCCCTAAGAATGTTGCACAATGCCTCACGCTTTCAGTGTTTGATAGGATTTCCATTCAAAATCGAGAGGACAGAAAATGATTTCAGGCTGTCTACAACCCTGGCACAGAATCACACACGTAGAAAGTGACGGGGGAGTTGGTGCAAAAGTAGCTTAACTTACAGAATGACTGATCGTTTTTTTCTCGTCCATTATTTAACCTTGATACATCTTCGGCCTAAGTTTTCTTTCAAGATTTCAAGGGAGGACAGATGTCTTGCCTTCTTAATTAATAGTACATACACAAAAAAAGAAATAAAATTCAACATTGCATAATCACTTTCGAAGTAGTCAACATAATATCAGTCCACTTTCTCACAGTGCATAGTTAAATACTGTAAATGCATTTAAGTTCGCGGGGATTTAAGTTCGCGGTAGCGGAAAAATTGAGTTTTCCCGGTGGTTTTAAGTTCGCGGTAGCGCCATAGACTGTAGCCATATAATGGCTAAATGTTCGCCGAACATAAAACTACCGCGAATAATTCTTGTCGCGCCATGTTCCTAATACCCCCCTCACATTTGGCGAAAATTGATCGGACGGCGATTCTGCGGCATGCAATCACCCGATCCTGAGCCTCGCTTATGATAATAACTTTATTGCACAACAATTGTACAATGTACAAAGTATGGCGTATATGTGACAGGGACGGTTTTCAGGTGAAAAATACGCGCAACCCTCTGCCGATCTTAAATACGGCCGATCTTCCATCGATACGCCCTAAGATCGTGGATAATGTGGCAGGGGTATTAAAGAAACTACTATCTCAGTGTGTACGCTTAATTCTACCAGCTCGCCAACTGATATATACTTAGACTTTGAGTGATATAGATTGGACCTGTTAGGGACAGCATTATTACTGAGTCGCTGATGGGAGTTTCATGCTGTTGACGTCTTTTTACGTCACAAAAGGTCGGCAAGGTTTCACAGACTGTTTCAAGACATAACCATTAGCTAGTGGACTTACAGTGCAGCACATTTGGTCATTATAAGTCATGTGGAAATTGTATGGCTAACTTTTTTTCTTATTGGTGAATGAGTCGACATAAAGCAGTGTAAATCTTGATCGATGTGCGAATTAAGAACGTTAGTATTCTATCAAGAGAGAGATTATAAGATAGGCTTGAAATCTTAGGGCAGAAAGTCTTGTATTTCAGTTGCTGTGTGGTCTCTACGTTACCTGTACAAAGACTTACACGGGGATAACTATGGAGTGATGGATCGGGCTCGGAAGGACGCCTCTGAGATTATAAGATAGGCCTGAAATCTTAGGGCAGAAAGTCTTTAAGTTGCTGTGTGGTCTCTACGTTACCTGTACAAAGACTTGCACAGGGATAACTATGGAGTGATGAATTGGGCTAGGAAGGACGCCTCTGAGACTCGTATGTTATCAGTACGTTTGAGCGGTACTCCGTCATAAGGCTTTGGTCTCATCAATGATGTCTTTATATGCCATAGTCTGTACCCTTGTGGAAAGGTTCTTAAAGGCACAACCAAAGGAGTACTTTACTTCCAACGTTTCGATGTCTATCAGACACCATCATCAGGGTAGAATGACTGGGAACTACTTCTTGCTGCTACTTATATATAGCCTAATGATCCCGATGATGGTGTCTGAAAGACATCAAAACTTTGGGAGTAAGTACTCCCTGGTTGTGCCTAAAGAACCTTACCATATGAATAATTGCCAGTCTGATGAAGTTATTTACGGATGGCATAGTTTGTTCCGTTTTACGGAATAACCACGCTGTATACACTCCGTTTTGACATGACTGTGCAAGTAAAGCAGTGACAGATATGTCCACGTAGATGACTGGTGTTTCTGTCGTCTGTCGAGGAGCTGCTTACAAAGTCAGGCTCGAAACGCGCAGGTCAGAAGTATTGGGTCTCGCTTGTACACTCCGCTTTAAAATGGCTATACATGTGAAGAACTATAAACAATATGACAAACCGGGCAGTGACAGATATGTCCACGTAGATGACTGGTGTTTTCTGTCGTCTGTCGAGGAGCTGCTTACAAAGTCAGGCTTGAAGCGCTCAGGTCAGAAGTATGGGGTCTCGTCTGCTTTGTGGTGACGTCTAGATGTTCTTACAGGTCATCAATTAGACTTCCAACTTTCCGCCTGATTAGCATTTTGACGTACCTGAGGTCTCCACGTGTCATGGAAGGTCGACAGAACCCCACAGACTGTCTCAGGGAATAAGCTAAGTGGAAGTTGACGGATGAGTTGATACCAAACGCGGAGTGGCGGCCACGTCTCGCTAATTGAATGGTCGTCACCTTTTTACGTGTATCCGCACTCTCTGTCAACAGTGATGTTTCCTGGAGTAGGGGATTATGTTAGGCCTTTTGATTCGTGTCCAAACCCGAGCTGGTGCATGTTCTTTTTTTCTTTAATATGTTTTTTATAACCAACTTTTCTACGAGATTGTTCAAAGCAAGGTCATTAGACCACTTCGACTTTGCACACCTGACTAGAAGTTGACCTGACTGTTTGAAGCCCTCTTGTATATAAGCTACAGACGGTGATAGGACACAGGAGTCTTTAGCAAGATGAAGTTGGTAGCTTCAAAAGAAAGAAGAAGTAAGGATACGTCTACTGTACTTGATGGCAATGAATTCCACTCAGTGATGGTTCTAGGAAAGAACGAGTCTTTGAACACATCGATTCTTGGTTGAAAATTTCGATACTTGAGGGCATTTCTTGTTTTTGTCTGAGGTATATTTACCAAGTCAGCGTAGTGAGTTAAAATCTTTCCGGTCGTTTCCTTTAAGATACTCAGTAGTTGGTACATCTACCAGTTTATAAGTCATTGACTGGACTTGCTAGAATGGTACATAAAAGTTCAGGCAGGTTCGCCACAGATAGACCTGAATAGAAAATATCACAGATTCATCAAATGGAACTTGACAAAGGAGCTGCCACAAAGCGCATAGTAAAAGCGGTCATCTATGGGAGCACAGGGGAAAGGGCGCGGAAAAGATCCTCGACCTCCAGGGAAGGCACTTCTGTGATGCAGAGAAGTCGTCGATATCCATCTTAACTCGGTTACGGGAACCCTATAGCTAGGACTTGTACTCGTACATCAGATAATACTCCAGACGACGCCGATGGAGCAATTGTATCTCCGAGGGTCAGCCGAGGTCAATGTGGAGTGTTTGATAGAATGGTCCGAAGTACTTGAGATGCGGACAGATTCGTCTCAGATCGCCTTTAAGAAAGAATGGTGCTCTTTTATCAAATGAAATTCGACGGAGACGTTGCCACGTACAAAGCCAGGTGCGCAGATATCAAAGGGAGCAGGGCAGCCATCTATGGCCTTGCAGGTTAGATGTCATGGATCTCAATTGGAGAGTAGTCTCGCCTTCCAGGATGGGTGCAAATGCAGGGTATTGACGTGATAGATAGCAATGTTAGCTAACTCAGGAGAGACCATTTTTCTGTTTCTTTTATCAAACGAAATTCGGCGGAGACGTGGTCCCAAAGTCAAGTATCAAAGAGAGTATTGCAGTCATCTATGGCCTTGCCATGGATCTCAATTGGAGAGTAGTCTCGCCTTCCGCGATGAGTGCAAATGTAGGGTATTGACGTGATCGATAATAATGTTATCTAACTTAGGAGAGCCCATTTACCAGTTTCTTTTATCAAACGAAATTCGGCCCCAAAGCCAGGTGTCAAAGAGAGTATTGCAGTCATCGGTGGCCTTGTTATGGGTCTCAGTTGGAAAGTGCTCTGAAGTTGGCCTTCTGGCATGGGTGCTTCTGTAGTGTATTGACGTGGTCGATAACAACTTAGCTACCTCAGGAGAGCCCATTTAAAAATTTACCTGTACATCCTTTTAGACGCCTGACGTCTTGGATGAGTCTGCTCGCGTTAGTTAATCAGGAAAACGCTGGAGGACTCTTCGCTGAAGTATCGTTCTAAGTCTCTGTCACTCAGCGCGAAAATCGATCTGCAGACGAGACTGCGAGGATTGAACGACAACAGTAAGCCTCCTGGTATCTTTTCCATTATCGCGCGAGTTTTGTGGATCTGCCGATGCTTCCGGGTCAACGAACCCCCTAAAGTACGGCCTAGGTCACATTTCCAAACCGGGGCCGACCGGGCAGCTTTCAGGAACGAAAAGTAGAATGTAATTATAAAAGACACCAAGCTACATAGATAGTCGTTTGCATTATTTGTGCATATTTGTTCGGATACACTTCTATTTTTTTGTTTTGTTTCCACAAACAGCCCGGCCGGGCCCCGGTTTGGACATGTGCCGTTAGCCTTAAACACGATGACGCTGGATGGCTCTCCGCAGAAGTACCGTTCTAAGCCTCTGTCATTCGGCAATAAAATCGATCTACAGACGAGTCTGCGAGCCCTAAAGGACATTTTCAGCAGTAAGCTGTATTTTCTCCTTTATCGCGCGAGTTTTGTGGATCCGGCATCCGCCGATGTCTACAGGTCAACGAACCCCCAGTAGGTCCCAATTCCCAACTTTCGGGTAGCTTTTGAAAATGAAAACTATGATAAGAAAGGCAACAAAACAAAAACAGAAAACGTAAAATGATTAGTCAGGAGCATAATTAGTGTATATTCTTTGGTGAACACTTAATTTTCGTTTCCAGAAACATCCCGGCCGGGCCTCGTTTCGAAAATGGGACCTGAGCCTCAGCCTTCAGGAACGAAAAGTGTGATACAAGAAATGTGACTAGCATTAAACACGATGACGCTGGATGACTCTTCGCAGAAGTATCGCTCTAACCCCGTCATTTGGCACGAAAATCGATCTACAGATTAGTCTGCGAGCCCCGAATGACATTTCCAACAGTAAGCCTCCCGGTATCTTTTCCATTATCGCGCGAGTTTTGTGGATCTGCCGCCAACGTTCGCAGGTCAAGGAACCCCCATCGTAAATTTCTAGACAAAAATTACGGCGGCCCTCTGTCACGGCTCTGTCAAATCTAACACCCTGCGACCTTCCGGTAATTAGTAGTCTCTACCAGACTCCGGATCGCTGGAAAATCGTAGAAATGGAACAAATAGAGAGGAATATAACCGGCCAGGGAACAGCTCGCAGATCGCGTGCTGTTCCCTGACCGGTTATATTCCTCTGGCCGGCTTACTCCTCTATTTGTTCCATTTCTACGATTTTTCCAGCGATCAGGAGTATGGTAGAGACTAGGTAATTAGTAAATGCGGCCGAAGCTCGTCGCCTGTGTGACAGGAGCTTACCCGATTGCTGAAGCCATGGAGGTTACGTGTAATGGTTACAGGTTAGCAATCAACATTTGACGATTCAGTCAGCATGAAGTTCGTTGTGACAGTTAAGCTAAGGGCACAACCCGCCGTACGTGCAAATACGTGCTGTCTACGTGCCAAAACGTGAGCAATCTTTTGGGATCCGTAAGTGGCAAGTACCACCTCCGAACGGACTCGTAGGGAATCCTGTTATGGTACAGATTACCAATCGATACTTGACGAACCAGTCAGCATGAAGCTCGAAGTGACAGTTATGTAGATATCTGCACGTAGCAGAGACACTTTTGTCACTTTCGTCAATCCTTGAGAGATTTTACCGGCCACCTGTGACAGGTTCAGGACAAAGATCCTCTTATGGTACAGGTTGCCAATCGACATTTGACGAACCAGTCAGCATGAAGCTCAAAGTGACAGTTATGTAGGTATCGGCACGTAGCAGAGACACTTTTGTCACTTTCGTCAATCCTTGAGAGCTTTTACCGGCCACCTGTGACAGGTTCAGGACAAAGATCCTCTTATGGTACAGGTTACCAATCGACATTTGACGAACCAGTCAGCATGAAGCTCGAAGTGACAGTTATGTAGGTATCGGCACGTAGCAGAGACACTTTTGTCTCTTTCGTCAACCCTTCAGAGGATTTTACCGGCCACCTGTGACAGGTTCAGGTCAAAGGTTCTGGAGCTCCATCGCTCTCCCCAGACGCGTGAAGTTGGTGGATTAAGCTTCTAGTTGTCGAAGAAAATCTTCATGATTATACTTGACAATGTATAAGCCATTAAATAGCAACTGCGTGGGACTTGCAGCTACAGCTGTATTCACTGGCGTATAAAGGAAAAGGAAAGGAACGTGATCTCGATCCAGTTTTAGCTCACTGAAGTGCTAGTCTTCTACTGGCAGTGACAGAGAGGACAGACGCTATGTACAGTATTTATCTAGGTTCATTGTACCAGGGAAATTATTCTAGCTCTTTTCGACAAGCACAATGAACAGTGGACCATGGTTTAAAGTCCCATCATAAGGACTGCAGCCCTTTCCGGTGGCGTGCATGTCGGGTGAGCGACACAGCGGGAATCGAACTCAAGGCTTCTAGTTCCAGAGGCAGGGCCAATAACCACTGGACGCACGTCACGCTACCTCAAGAGGGATGCTTCATAAGAAATCCGTCAAGAAAGTTGTCTTCATCCTTTAAAGTATTTACCGAACCCCCGTGACAAGTTTAGGCCAAAGGTTCTGTGTTTGAGTGGTTCCGGGGGCGGGTACATTTTACAGCTGTCGCCATGCGGGGATCGATTTAACGTCTGGCTGGCGACAGAAATCCTCGTGCTCGAGCGTCTTTCAATGCCGCCAAAACGCCCCCTTTAAAAAATTCTGAATTGAACATTCCATTCAATTTTCATGCCGGTGGCTGAAACAGTGCTGATGTAAAACATCAATGATGTCATATTACTCTCTTTTTGAGGAATTCTCCTAACTGAATTCAACAAAGAAAGTTCAAATAAATGTTATCTACGAGTATTTGGCATCTAAGTGCACCAAGGTTGATGACAATGGGTGCTCGGCTCTGCGATACGCGCTGTTTAGATGATGAATGCGAGTCGGCGCTCCAGCCGAGCTAGGGGAGACTGTGAACCCGTCCGTCTGATCACGCTGGAGCATCCGCTGATGTCTCTGGGGGTCAAGGAGGTTCTACAGGTCAAGACTTAAATTTGCCCTGAAAAACTTAAGTGTCAGTTGTCTACGAGATGATGAGATAAGAAAGACGAGGGAAGACAGATGCGGGGTAGATCGATGAACGGGAAGTCCCACCAGTGATATGCTGAGGCTGGGAAGCAGAGATATCAGAAATCGGTCAGGGTTAAGGACCGTCTGCCTGGCGGTGAAGGTCTGTTGCTACAAGTCAAGTCAAGTTTATTGCACAACGATTGCAACTGGTACAATGTATGGCAAGTAACATGTATTATTAACAACTAAAACTATCTTCAACAGTATACAACAGTATACTAATCTAACATAACAGAAAATATGGTTACATAGTGTATTTCACATTGTTAGAACACTACTTCTCTGAACACAACGCAACAACTTAGCTCAATCGGTAAAGTCATAGGCCTTCGGATCCGAAAGTCCCTGGTTCGAAACCGAGAGTGGATTTTTTTTAGATATTGAAGATAATATATAAATATTCTATTTATTTATTGATATTATATTTTTATATATCATTTTTTTTTAGTATTCATTTCATATATGCAAGGCCTTTGTCTTATGAACAGGACTTCATAGATTCCAAACCCGGCATTCGAATTTTTCTGTTCATGGTAATGGAAAATACCGTGCAGCGGCTCCTATGCGCGGTAAGATGATTCTCGCAAAACACTCGCCACTAAACTACTATTCATGATGTAAACAGAGGCTCTTGATGTTGTTTGCATGAAACTCCATCAAAAACAGCGATCCTTTCTTACAGTAGCAAATGCTCCATTGTTCAGTATCGACTTCATTCAAAAGTTTTCAGACAACACGGACGTGGATAGTCACACCGCTCGACACAAAAGTATGGAAATTTTCATGAATATTAGCAAAATTATCCAGGAAAACAAGGAAGAAATGTTGTAAATGCGGAAACCAGTATAATAGAGATGAGGTAGCTATTAATTGGTTTGGATATTTGTTTGACATTTGGTAGTAAATTTAGATAGAATCTTGTCACAGTGCTGATGGTGCTTTTTCAAGTGTACATAAGTACCTGAGTATATTGATAGATTTTATAATGAACTTATTGTACATTTTAAAATAAAGTTGTAAGCCAAGACCAGATATTAAACAGTACTCCTTTCCAAAATAACAATTTTTCTTATAGACGCAACAGCCCTTGAGTGACTTTTTCTAACAGATTTTACTTTAAGAAAAAGACAGTTCACACTCATAAACGTAGACGAAACGGCAGCTTTTTTTAAAAGCACTTGTTTTGTCTATTTGCTTTTGTACAGACGAGGACAATGTGGCACTTCACTCAATTTAGTAACTTATATTAACAGTGCCACATACACAGTACAGACAGAAGGTAAAGGTAGTCTTTTCTTTGACTTCCCCGGCCACAGTCCCATTTTTACACCTGGGTGAAGTGAGGAAGGTCGTGTAAAGTGGCACAGCGTCGGGGGCACGGTGGGTATCGAACGCTCTACCAGTTACGTAATCTCCAAGCAGATCCTACAATGGCATAAAATAGTACCAAACTGGCCAAGGAGTGTAGTCAGCCAAGAGGTGTCCATTTGCCCCGGTAGCGAAACACACTCCTAGGCCGGCTTCACTCCTCTGCCAGCTTTTGATACTATCTTATGCTACCGTAGGATCTGCTTGGAGATTACCAGTTACGCCACACGCGACTCCACGCGAAACCTTGCTAAGGGCAATGCTATTCACAGACATCAGAAAAGGCCGACAGGTCAGAGGTCATCACTCAGAGATCTTGATTCCAGAGAAAAACATCGCGGTGCCGCAGGTGATCCGTCGGACCGATGTACGAGGCAGCGAGTCGGGAGGAAATAATGAGGGACGTGGAGACCTGCGGGGTTCTTACGTCTGTTTTTTTTTTATTCATCAACGTTGCACAGTACAGGACAGGCATACCTTCAAATACCAGAGTTACCAACCTAGAATTGATGTGTTCAAAAATTCGTAGTTTCCCAGAACTATCGTAGAGTGGAATTTGTTATCACCAAGTACAGTAGGGGCATCTTCTCTGGATAGTTTTAAAGAACGCTTGCAGATTGATGTGCAAAAGCTAGGTGTAATGAGTCGTTCGGTGTAATATAACCAGCTGCTGCCGCGCCGCGTGCCTGCGAAGCTGGTGTGTTACGCCGAACGGCGGTTATACCGGCTATATAGATACAGATACAGATACTACTATGTATACCTCCAGAGCTCTTTTGTTGGAAGAGTAGAGAAGGAGGATCCAGCAGAATTTCCGAGCAGACATCTGATGATGATGTCCTCAGCTGACTTACCATACCCCACTTAAACATTGCTGAGTGTCAAAGTTTTACTTCAAAATAGCTTTACTTTCATTTTTCATTCCTCCTAAGCCCTCCTTGATCCCTGCTTGAGTTAGAATGATTCAGGGCGACGTTTTCCCACGGATATAAAACTTACCGTCAGCGATAGTTAATGGCATCGCTAAGCTTCTCGTGGATAACAGATCATGCCGCGATTATCATACAAATGTCACAAAAGGTGATCATCATATAAATGATTATGTATTGTAGAGCTGCTCCTACCTTACCAGGTGAATTGTTCTTTTTGTCTTTACCTACGTGAAAAATAGACTCAGGTGTTACTTTGGGTCTGTCTGTGCGTGTCTGTAGCTTTGTGTGTGTGTGTGAATGTGTGTGTGTGCTTGTGTGTGTGTGTGTGTGTGTGTGTGTGTGTGTGTGTGCGCGCGTGCGCGTGTGTGTGTGCGTGTGTGTCTGTGTGTCTGTCTATGTGTGTGTGTGTGTGTGTGTGTGTGTGTGTGTGTGTGTGTGTGTGCGCGCGCGCGTGCGTGTGCGTGTGTGCGTGTGTGTATGTGTATGATTCTGTACGAAACGTACATCATTGATTATTGTCCTTGAGAGTTATTGAGACGCGTCTACAGGTACTCTAGTAGCTATGAAGCTATCAGGAACAAACACTAATGTCCTTCAGTGGCTGGCCTATTGCTTAATTAGCGAGGTAGCGAGATCAAATCTCCCTTCATGGTGCATTTAAAATCTAATGATTGTCCTTGGTGAAAGGAAGCGAGTAACGACACACGCCTACGCACAGCCTTGGGAGACATAAAAGCTAATCAGAAGAGAAGCGTCTGCCTTTCAGCAGTGCTTTCTTGTTTTCTTTAGAGATTAACTTCAAATCTTCCTTCAAGATTCAATTTGATCATCGGCCAACAGTGACAAGGACGGCAGTACCAGCTGTGTAGCTATCAGAACCAAAGGGTTAGTGACCTGCAAGTGTTATACGGTGAACTACAAACAAATAGGCATGTACACCAAATAGCAGTTACGCAAACAACTGGATATGATTTTGGAAAATTATACATCCAAAATTATGTCCAGCTCTATACAGAGTAACTGCTACTGTCGCATCTTATGTCTAAAGTTCAAATATAGAAATAATCAACCTAATTTTAGCAAAGTCCCCATTATTTTAAGTTTTTCCTTTCATATTTTCGGTTAAATCTAAATTTGTTGCTTTTGCCTTATTCCTTGAGAAAGAATGTACCCACTCGTTGTACCGTGAGTTCCTTCCTTTTCACAATAGAACTTTTACTCAATCTATTGCGCTTATTCCGGAGATATTCCATGGCGGTACAAGAAACTTCCTGGATGGCATGATTACCTGACGCTTGTTGGAACTGGTTTCTACCATTTCTGTATTAAGTTCCTTGTATTTACAATTAGATTTGGGTTTATTGGTCGGGTTATGATATGCAGCATACTTGAATTGCTTCGTATAGCCTGTGTCACTGAGATGTACAATAACTGAGGCTTATCTTATCCTACAGGACTGTTGGCGGCATCGTCATCTTCAATCTTAAAAGTCATTTTTCTTACTGCACGGGGTGAATGTATACAGTTGGGGCCCAGCGTATGTTAGGTCATACAAAAAAAGGTTATCCCCCCCCCCCCCCCCAAGCATCATAACAAGAGTACAGTCGACAGGAAAAATGGATTGAAATGACTGAAAGGTACGGAAAAGCTAAACTCTCAACGCAAAAGAAAATCTAGCCAGTTGCTTGAGTAACTGATGAGGAAATGTTGGCATACACACTCACTATCAGTTGCGCAACCAACGATGCACGAACCGCTCACGGCACGGTCACCTTGCGCAACCGTGCGAGTGATGTGCGTTGAGACGTGCAACCTCCCTGCTCTTTCCATTCATTCCTTGTGCCCTGAAGCTAAGGTAAATACGTGCTGCCTACGTGCCGAAACGTGGGCAATCCCTAAGTGGTAAGTACCGCCTCCGTACGAAGTCGTAGGGATTTTGGAGCACGCAGACATGCCGTAGAACTTTACGTGCAGGCAAAACTTTGTGCGCCATCGGGCTGCGGATTCGTCCCCGTACGTGCCAGTACGGGCGACGCGCCTGCCCTGTACAGCCTGAATAACGTTTTCAGAAATACGTGGCGGACGTGGCCTCCAAAAAAAAAAAAAAAAACGTACGGACAAATTGCACGTACGGCGGGTTGTGCCCCTAGCTTTAGTTTTACAGCCGAGGACTCTGTAGGCATGTGCCTGCCACGTGTGGCTGTTCGTGACACGGCGGGACCTGACAGACATGTTTGAAAGGAAACTAGCGTGAAACGACACCCTGGCAGGGCGGACTGGAAGGTTTCACCACCGTTCCCGCCAGGCCGGAGACATAAATGTCCGCTTAAATCCACTGTCTCGGCGTCCATGAGGAGGGCACGCGTCAAACAGCACTACTTGAAGGTAGTCACCTCCTATGGAGGTACTGTTTTTGTCTGGGCTTTGTGTTTGCAGCTGTAACATATGGTCATTTGGATGGATTTGTTGAAATTCAATAACCGTTACGGTAGTTAATGAAGTCCAGGTGATGCATGTCAATTTTCAGCACCGTAGTTTTATTCTTAGGTAATGTAAACATCAGAGAACGACATCCTCATCTTGAATGTAGCGTGGATGCGTTATTTTGTCACATATCTAAACCTTTCTCAGCCTTTGCGTTAATATAACAGTACAAAGTAGCGATAGACAATCTTTATGATCTTGTCTATCTACTAGTATACAGTTGGTCAGTTCATAGGTAACTCTGAGGTCAGTATGGTCATTTTGTGGAGAAACAACATTGAAAGCAGTGTTTTTGATATTTGAATGAGTTAACCCTATTCAGACCGGGCTTTTTTGGTCATCCCTGGACCGGGGAGGGGGGCTTTTGAGGCCCTCCACTTCTAAGTCCTCTAACTCTTAAACGACGTGCCGTAGGGCCACCAAATTTTTAGGACATGATATCGACATAATATCTGACAAGTATTTGACGTTTGACGTTACGTTGACGTACGATGACGTAATTATGACGTCATCAATTTGATTATATTGGCCGGACCCATGAAAAAAGGGTATTCTCAGAAAACTTATACTACAAAAATGTAACAACAAGTGCAGATAACAGAATAATTATGTTTATTAAGACTTGTATTGCCAATAGCAACATCGATGACGTCATAATGGCGTCATAAAATGACGTCATGCACATCTAAGATACGAGTTGGGCTCCGCCATATTATATCCACCACCTTGAATTTTTAAAACTACTTTTTTTGCAACAAATAATCACAAAGGGCAATGGAAATAGACTAATTTCATTCATTTAGATGGTTTTTGATGAAAATATACCAGGTAGTTACACATTTTGAGGGATAATTAGCTTGTTATTCTTGATCTGGCCATACGGTCCGCCATCTTGGATTTTGGGCTGATGACGTCATCAAATTAGCATAATTTATGCATATATAATTATGAAAGATATGCTAAATAATATAAGATTTTATTTATGTAACAAAATAGCAGTAATATAGCAAATAAATGTGAAAAATACATTGTTAGAACCAAAAATAGTGATTTTTGGCAAAACTGCCTGTCAGCAAACGGTTGCCATGGCAACACGAAAAAATAGAAAAATTTTCAAACTTCATAAAATTGTTGCCAACAATATTTTAGGAAAACTCACCAAATTTGGTGGCTCTAGCGTAAGCCGTTCTGGCGTTATAGGGCGTCGAAGTTGGCGCAGGCCTCAAAAGCCCCCCCCCCCCCCCGGTCTGAATAGGGTTAAACACGAAGGATTGTAATTCTACCTTGTGACGTTTTGCCTTTTCCTCGTCCTCATCTCTCGGACATTTTTTTTAGTTTATTCATCAACAAAGTACAATGTACAGTACAGAGAGGTAATACACTCTAGCAGTACGCTAATATTCACATCACCTCTCAAAAAAAGATAACAACTGACAAGAACAAATAAAAAGACAATATCAAAGTAAACAATTCACAGTTATTTACAATAATTTTGGTTACTAGTTGGTTGCAAAGTGGTTCGGTATGTATAGTATATGTCTGGGTTAACTGTAAGATACTGCTGTCTGTATGATGTGACAGGAAAGGTGAACCCCTAGGACATTTAACATACCCCTCATGGCACATTCAGAGCTCTCATGACAGGAGATATAATGTTCAGGGTGGCGTTTGCCCTGGAAACAGATGTGGACCCAAAGTGTGTCAGAGTAGATGTATACTTCCCCTCTCTTAACTTAAGCATCATAACAAGAGTACAGTCTGCAGAAAAATGGATTGATATGATTGAAAGTGACGGAAAAGCTAAACTCTCAACGCAAAAGAAAATTTATCCAGTTACTTGACTAACTGATGAGGAAATGTTGGCATACACACACACAGACACACACACACACACACACACACACTCACACTCACACACGCGCACACATACACACACATACACACACACATACACACACACACACACACACACACACACTCACACTCACACACACGCGCACACACACACAAACACACAGACACGCGCGCGCGCCCGCGCGCGCACACACACACACACACACACACACACACACACACACACACACACACACACACACACACACGCATACACACACACACACACACACACACACTCACACGCACATATTCACGCACATATTCACGCACATACACCTGGCAGATCATGTGACCAGCCTGGCAACCCACGTGACCAGCCTGGCAGATCACGTGACCAACCTGGCAGCTCATAATCCCAGCTGGCAGTCCAACGGTTCCAGTGATCAAATTACACGTGGCCAAATGTCACAGACGTTACCTGTAAGCTTTAACCTACTATTGCTGGCGTCTCCGTAAATGTCACATTTGCAGTTTCAGCAACCCAGCATCGTCTTTATGATAACCAGGTTCAGAAATAAAGGCAGCGGAACGCACGGTAACAGATGCAGCCAATAAAAATTGCACAGATTTTGGGAACGGTCAGACGTTTCTGATAGCATCCACTACCCTTCACCAGCTCATATCCAGTTGTTAATAACAGTTGAGTAACAGTTAATGCAGTATCTCGAGTATAGTGGAAACTACTTCCTTGAATGATTCCAATGCAATAAAAGGTGGTGGGAGGAGAGGGCTGACCTCTTTCCCATTCCAATACCGTGCCCTAGATACATAAGATAATAATCCACTACCCCTACGACCTCAAAAACGTCTATGGGAGTACTTACCTTTTGTGAAGTTATTGGCCTTGATCTACAAAGATTGTATTGGGACATGACATAAGTAGACAACACGGCACTTGTCTTAGGTAAAGTTGAGTTAGTCTTACATAAGATGCATCTGTATATGACTGTATAGGACTTTCCAAAGACTATAGCTGCAGAATGCAGTGACTGATAATGATGTTGTATATAACTGTGTTGGGGTTCTGTCACACTCACTTGACATTGTTTCCCCAAAGAACTCGTTATTTTCTTCAATAACCTGTTTGCCAAAAAGTCTGCAAACTTTCCCTGTTAAACCCAGAAAATGGCAACACGGAACTGATGCAGACTTGGTAGATGTACCGACAGCTAGCCTCCATAGCAGGCTCTCTGGGCCTCGTCTTAGCTTTTTGGCTTATTACGTATTGAATGAATGAAAACTTTTATTGTACATACATACCCATTGGGTTCAGTACAGGTCACAACAAATGATGATACAATGAATCTACACTACTCAAGAATCTTATTCTACTGCGTACATTCGTCTTCTTCTCCTTTCTTTGTGATATTGAAAATGTTAGAACAGATATGCTTTATAAGTAAAGGTTTGTCGTATTGCACACTTTTGAAGTTTTGTTGGCCATTTATTTTTGTAATGGGTCGCTTGTGCCGGCGACGCGTACGGACTGACGGAACAAGCGACTCAGTAATGAAAGAATTGACCACACAAAAGAGTATTATGAGCACAAAAAAAGACGAAAAATCCCCCCAGCGAGCCTGATCTGGAGGCTTTGTTTTTGTTTGTTTCATTAGGATCTCCGTTAGCGATACCACCGAAGTGGTACCGCTATTCTTCCTGGAGCCCAAAACTCTATATACAATAAAAACGAACATAATCAACATGTACAAAACTTATACAATTGGTAAAACGAAAAGTAACAAAATTAACTGAGGTAACTTAAAGTGAACGTAAGAGATCAGAGGTCAAACTAAAACAGGCTGACTGACAGCTGTCTTTCCCCGAGTCCCCTGTTCGTGTTATGGAGGCTGACTGACAGCTGTCTTTCCCCGAGTCCCCTGTGCGTGCTATGGCGAGCTGATAGAGGCGTTAACGGAACTTTGCGGAGATGAAAAGGGCTTCAAAGCTCGGCTTAATCCCGATGCGAGTCACGAGCATTGCGTCACTACAGAAATCTGCGAGTCATGGAGGTGTTCAGGGGACTTTGGGGAAGATTAATAACGTTTCTGAAACTGTCGTCAGATTCCGCTGGGTCAGACCCATCTCCATGCAGGGCACGCGCAGGGCGGCATTACTTAAACGTGTTATTCACAATGGTGCTGAAAGGATTTTCCTTAATAGTATCTCATTATTTTTCCTTAGAAGAAGCAAATTGTTTTGCTCCATTTCTTCCCCTTCTTCTTCTTCTTCCGTTCAAAACAAACAAGGTCAATGACCTGGACCAGACGGCTGTTCTTGTTCTTGTTTTAATACTGGTTAACACCCCTTAGTGTTGGGGCAATCCACCCAGGGCGCAGTACTATTGTTTTATGCCTAGGTTACACATAGCCGAATTTGGCTCCCGACTCTCTCCCGACTATGGTTTAGGAGTGATTCGGGAGTTAGTCGACTGTAGTCGGCTGGCTTTCGGCTAAGTTGGCTAGTGTTCGGCTGAGTCGGCTGGTGTTCGGCTGCTCCATCCGAATGTTTTGAAATGTTCAAAACATTCGGCTCTGAACGGCGGGTCTGGAATGGGTCGGTTGGTGGTCGGCTGGTGTCGGCATGGTCGGCTAGTGTTCGGCTGGTGTTCGGGAGTAACTCAGCAGTCAAATTTGAACTGCTTAACCAAGCCATAAACACTGCTAAATACTCCCGGCTTGTTTCCAACCTACCAACAATGCACCCCAAACCCGTAGACAAATCTCTGCTAACTCATTCCCAAGCAAAATGAATATTACCAGGGCGTAGGCGAATCACCCCCGAACTTCACACGACCGACATCCAGCCAAAAACAAAAAGAACCATAAATACCGTATTAGAGCTATCTGTGATCCAAATTTGATCATTTTGATTAACTTGAAGATTATTTTGATTAACTTGAAAATAGCTATTTTTTTTAAATGGCTGATTATGTCCATTTCAAGTCGTAAGAGGGTTAGCTATCGGTTGGAAATCAGTCTGGAGTGATTCGGCAGTCTGCGGCTAGAGGTCGGGATGGTTGGTAATAGGTTAGTTAGCATTCGAGACACAGTCGGGAGTAAGTCATTTACTGGTCGGGAGATGGTTGGGACATGTTCGGGACATGTCCGGCGCTAAAAGATAGGCGTGGTCAGACTGCTCCCGAACACCAGCCGACCTGAGTCGGCTAAGGGTCGGCTGGTGTTCGGGAGCTAAATTTGGCTAAGTGTAACCTAGGCATTATTGGCCGTTCCTCAGGTGTTGTTGGATATAATCTTGTTGGAGATAGTTGACCGGATGGTTGTCTGAAACGTCTGACCGTTTCCAAAATCATATCCAGTTGCTTTTGGGCGTATGATGTCAAAACGGTTGAAATAAAGATATTCCGAAGCCCGGTCCATCCGAATGCCGATCACGCCCCGCGCGTCACCGTGGATTTCCTCGCCGCTCCATCAACATAACTTCCTTCAAATTAACTTCATTTCTCCGCCAATTTCCGCGATACGCTCGCCCCGGACTAAATCTTGTCAGCGCCCGGCTTGCGGAGAATGGATGGTCGTATTTATAGAGTGTGAAACGTCATCCATCTAAACGCTTCACGGCAGGACAGGCCATCTGAATGGGTATCAGAACATATGAACTGCTGCATGCCCAAATATGGTGGCATCGCAGATCCATGTGGAGTCCAATGGCGTAGAGGTTAGGCAGCTTGGCCCACAATCAAGGGGTGGCTGGTTGGAATCCCCTGACATGCCAGTGGTGTTGTGCCACCGGGAAATTCACTTAGGACGACTTTCCTCACTCCAACCAGGTGTAACAATGAGTACCTGACTTCGGTTGGGAAGGTAAAGACAGTAGAAGGAGAGGGTTTGGTTCTGCCTTCCAATACCGTATCCTATAGACACAGTGAACCATTGCTCCTAAGGCCTTATATTTTTTTTATTTTTTTTTATTTTTATTTTTTATTTGCAAATCCATGCCCGTAGGCTAATTGCAATGATACATACAGTAAAAGTAACAAGTGTCTATTCTATACAGCAATCTATGTACATGGTTCTACATTCTGTACTGGGAGGTTTGACTTCTTCTTTGGAGGCAGTGGCTGATGAAAAATCCCACTTCTTTAATGATTAGTGAGTTCTGTGATTTTAACAGGAATGTAGTTTTTTTGAGGTCTACTAACTGGTGAAAAGTTGGAAATATTGTTTTGATTGTGTCAAAAAGGTTGTTTCTTTCGTCCTCATAATGGGGGCAGTTACATATAAAATGTATTTCATCTTCCACTGCATCCGTCGCACAGTATTTACACAATCTATCTTGAACTGGCACTTTCTTATAACGACCCTTTTCTGTCTCTAGTGAGAAGGCACTGATTCTTATCTTACATACATTGGATCTCTTGTCAGCGTCGTTCTGGTATAGATAGGTTTCCATGGCATATTCGGTTTTGATATGTTGTAAAATCTTAGTTTGCCGTTATCTTAGACAATTGCTGGAAAAGGTTTGGACATATGTAGGGATGGGGGAAACAGATATTATGGTACTTTGTAGAATCGTGATGCATAATTGGTAATTCTTTTGCATCTCCCTAGTTTGTTGTACCTACACTCGAATTATCGCAAGGTGCCCTGCCGTACTTCATAACAAGGCTATAATGTAATTCGTCTGAGGAGAGCGTCTCCTGGCCAGATGTGTAACCGTCTGCTTTTATTGTGCGATTAGTGCCAACGAGGTGTTACCTTTTGTTATATCCTTTGAAGTAATGAGCATCAAACAAACTACAAAGCAGTGACATGTACCTACCATAATTAGTGCCATGCAGACAGTGTCTGGATATGTGTCTGGGATTTTGAAATAAAAAGCCGAGAGCTGGAAGTTGGGAGGACAGTTGGAGCGAGAACAGAGAGAGAGAGGGTCCCGACCAACAGCTCCCGTGCGTGTCAAAGGCATGCCCTGTGTCTCGCGTGTGTTTCTTAGTCCTGTAGTTTAATAGTCCCTTGTGCAGCATTCTAAAGAACCTGGGGCCCACAACATCGGCCCCACCACTTCTTACATATGGCGACGAGGACGGGATGCTGTTCAACCACCATCTAGAGGGACGCTGCAGGACGAGGACACGCCAAGACCAGGGGTCATGCCAGGAGAGAGGAGAGGGGAGACGCGCACGGAAGGGCAAGACGATCTGGAGCAGCGCCCGGCAGAGCATGGCAAGCGGATCACGAGACTTGAGGAGGCCACAGGACCGTTGCTGGAGGAGCTGGGACCTCGACTCGGCACGGACGGGAGAGCGGCATGGACCAGAGCGGGGCGAGGGACGAGAGAGCCAGGAGAGTCGACAGCATGGAGCCGCGGCTGGATATGCACGTGCGAAAGGGCGGACGGCAGGACAAGAAGACCCGGGTGGAACTGTCGAACGTGAGTGTGTCCATGTGTTAACAGAGAGAGAATACCTTGCACACGCTACCTGACCTTTTTGTTGGAGTTTAGTTCAGTTTTATTATGTTAGATTAGTAGCAAGGAGTAGGATGTTTCTAGGTTGATATTGTCATTTAAAGTTGTTGTGATTAGTGAGGATATGGCTTCCCTGTGTTGTTTTTGGAAGTTGTCGCTGGTACAAAAGTGTTTAGAGGTTGATCAATTGAATTGTTTTGATTTAAATGGTGATATTTTAGTCGGAGGTTCCGTGGAAGTTGTTTTGAAAGTATGTCTGACCAGTTGTGATGAACTGCTTGTGTTCCGAAACCACAGAGAGGAGAGAAAACAGGACTAGAGTTGTTTTGGAGGGGGTGGAGAGTATTTGAGAAGGAGACTATCAAAAAGTAATGGCCTCTGTTTTGTTGTTGTTTCTCTGTGAAAGGTAGGGGACTGGTGGAGTTCGGTTAGGTTCGGTTAAGTGTTATGATTTTTTTTAGGATGTTAGGCCGGCTAGAGTTATGTAGGCTACGCTAGATTGCAGGTAGGTGATGTAATCTCCGGGGAAACCCAGACTTCGGGGGTTTGACCAAGGTCATTCAGGGGTTTACATTGCCTGGGGTAGATAGCATCTTTCTTCAAATGTTTTGACATTGTTCCTTGTACATGTATGTTGTTTTTGTAGGTTTCTGGTATTTTCCCGGTTGAACTTGCAGTGGTATTTTGTTCTGAAGTTCGAAGCAGGAAACGCTTTGCCCTTGTGTTCGGCCTATGTGGTGTGACGAACTGTTAATTATGTAATGGAAGCGTGACAGTTAGGGATTATTAGTGGACAGGAATGGCTTGCACAGGTTAACGTTAGTTCATCTTAGATGTATTGAAAGTAGTTTTGATGTGTCTTGTCAGTGGAGATCCGAGGCTAGCTGTTTTTTTTCGGCGAAGATGCCGAGCTGTTAGGGGAATAAGTTAAGTTAAGTTGAGTTGAGTTGAAGTTTAGTTGAGTTGAGTTGAAATACCAGGGCTGCCACCGACTGGCCGTCTGGCGCATTCCCGGGTCAGTGCGGGGGTGAGTGGCTGGTGGATAGGGTAGATGTTAAGGATTCTGATCGGAGAGGTCGGTCAGGTTGTGTGTGTGTGTTCTCTCTCTATACCTAGCACAGGTCACAACGGGCACAAGAGTGTTGGCGAGTTCATGTTCATGCCATGCGTTAACCATGCCTAACAAGACGGGGCGCGATCCCGCCATACCCTACACAGGGACTCCTACAGCAGCGAGAGACGCCGCCGGAGATCTTCCCCAGGAAGCCGGTGGGTCCAGCCGCATCACCGGGAGGAGCGGGAGAGGACGTCGGTGATCGTGCAGCGACGGGGCGGAGGGGGAGCCGCATGACACGGAACAGCAGCGGAGCGGCTGACGTGGGAGAACAACAGCCAGACTGGGAGCTGAACTGACGATTCACTGATTTGAACTGATTTCAATTTGTCGCCTGTCTACTGAACTGTTCCTAGTTGCACTTGTATGTTCACCGTATGTTGTCAGCACGTCCAAACTCTGATTGCAGTAGCCTGTAACTGTTTAGCGGTTGTTATATATGTGTAGGTGTTGTTTCTACATATATTGTATTTTTTTATGTTTCGCCGGGACGGCTCAAGGTTAAGCTATGGGGGAGTGTAGGGATGGGGGAAAACAGATATTATGTACTTTGTAGAATCGTGATGCATAATTTGTAATTCTTTTGCATCTCCCTAGTTTGTTGTACCTACACTCGAATTATCGCAAGGTGCCCTGCCGTACTTCATAACAAGGCTATAATGTAATTCGTCTGAGGAGAGCGTCTCCTGGCCAGATGTGTAACCGTCTGCTTTTATTGTGCGATTAGTGCCAACGAGGTGTTACCTTTTGTTATATCCTTTGAAGTAATGAGCATCAAACAAACTACAAAGCAGTGACATGTACCTACCATAATTAGTGCCATGCAGACAGTGTCTGGATATGTGTCTGGGATTTTGAAATAAAAAGCCGAGAGCTGGAAGTTGGGAGGACAGTTGGAGCGAGAACAGAGAGAGAGGGTCCCGACCAACAGCTCCCGTGCGTGTCAATGGCAATGCCCTGTGTCTTGTGTGTGTTCCTTAGTCCTGTAGCAGTCTAATAGTCCCTTGTGCAGCATTCTAAAAGAACCTGGGGCCCACAACATCGGCCCCACCACTTCTTACACATACACGTCTGACAGTCTTTATATATATACCTTAATCTTTTCATTTCAGTTCATTCATTACGAAACCTTTTAGCCCAATTGGGCTAATCTTATTACCTTTATTCTAAGTATGTATTAAAAGTCAGTGTCCTCTTACGCGGTTTTACTAAGTTTCCTGTACTCTCACCAGTATTGACGAAGGCAAGTTAGGGAGCCTCGCCTCTATAAAATACGCCCTTTCCGCAAGACTGCGACTGTACTGCAACCATGCTGCGATTGTACTGCGACGGAGCTGCTTCCGTACTGCGAATGTACTGCGACCGTACTGCTTCCGCACTGCGGCTGTACTGCGACCTCATTGCGACTGCACTGCATCTAAAGACTTCAGAGAAACCTCAACGATTTTTATGAACACAGTTTAATCTTTTGTCAAATCATGCTAGCGCTACATCATGCAAAACAATCCTACTATGAAATCATGGCTTGTACAAATCAACTTTTGGTCTAGGTACAGTCAGTACAGTGTCAGTAATCTGCTAGTTTGTTCTGCTAGTTCACTAGTGACGCTGAAAAAGAGTGATGGATGTCACTCGAAACGTCCATATCCGTTTTTGCATTGCCGCGCCAGCGGCAATGCCTTATGCCAGCTTTCTTCCATGGTTGGATCAATGGACGGACCTTTTAACCCAGCCCTTCCAAAGCCCCTTCCAAAGGCCCTTCTTTCCTTGCCGAGTTTCATGGCTTAGTTAGACAATGGTACATTCCAGGCGAGTATTAAAAGGCTCTTCTAGACGAAATCATGGCTTGTACAAATCAACTTTTGGTCTAGGTACAGTCAGTACAGTGTCAGTAATCTGCTAGTTTGTTCTGCTAGTTCACTAGTGACGCTGAAAAAGAGTGATGGATGTCACTCGAAACGTCCATATCCGTTTTTGCATTGCCGCGCCAGCGGCAATGCCTTATGCCAGCTTTCTTCCATGGTTGGATCAATGGACGGACCTTTTAACCCAGCCCTTCCAAAGCCCCTTCCAAAGGCCCTTCTTTCCTTGCCGAGTTTCATGGCTTAGTTAGACAATGGTACATTCCAGGCGAGTATTAAAAGGCTCTTCTAGACGCATGTTACTGTATGTGGTCCAGCGTAATAAATCTACGCTTTAACTCACCATGTTTATATAAAGATATATCACAAATTGCATCAGAAGGAACTTATTTTGTAATGAAAAATAATGCATATTCATTGTGGGTCAAAAAGTTTTACAAAACCTGTTTAATGTGCCAATAATTCATGTGACATAAATTATGATAATGAGGTAAATTTCCAATATCCCCTTTTGCTGCATTTCCTACTGAAGAAGCTAGGTGTCGCTCTCAGCAGTTCAGTCATAAAATACGCGGCAATGCACAGCTTTTCTTAAAAGATTTCTTGTTTTATCCTGTTGTAGAGATCGAATTATATCCGAATATTGTTTACCTAGATGTCTAACTTTCATAGACGTAACTGTCAGCAATCGCAAGTCAGTGGGAAAGAGGATTAGTAAATGCTATCGATCCGACCTGTACAAGAGACATGATTAACGGCAGGTTGCGCACGGCACACCATCCCAGTCCTAATTAGTCGACAGTTTACGTCAGAAGCGCACGAAGCATGACGATGCGCGGCTTCGTTAGACCGGGACGTGCTCTCACAGAATCCGCCGGGATTTGGCGGGAAAATCCGGTCATGAAAATAACGTCACGGCTGCGTGCGGATACCACTGTTCATGGTCGGGGGGTTGAATAGATGAATGATTTATATAGGATAAAGTAGAATTCTTTTACACAACTAATTTGTACTCACCTTTTGCTGACTTTTCAGTGTCTATCAAAGCCGTCACACCTTCCTCATAGCTTCTAACTGGAGTTCTGCTTCTCGCCGCTATATGTAGCCGATGTAGGTGGCGCTTTTGAGAAAACAATCCCAAACATGGCTAAGTTTGTACCCCCCCCCCCCCCCCCCACCCCGCGTCTCGGTTCATCACTGGGGTTGAATTTCTTATCCAGAACGCCTCCTTGAGCAACCGGATCCGCCTGTTGTCTTCCCTGT